>NW_012099098.1:1982122-1992402 GCF_000951045.1 Mandrillus leucophaeus
ACCTCCTGGGTTCAAGCGATTTTCCTGCCTCAGCCTCCCAAGTAGCTGGGATTACAGATGTACACCACCACACCCAGCTAGTTTTTGTATTTTTAGTTGAGATAGGGTTTCACCATGTTGGCTAGGCTGGTCTCAAACTCCTGATCTCAGGTAATCTGCCCACTTTGGCCTCCCAAAGTGCTGGGATTATAGGCATGAGCCAACACACCAGGCCAGACCTGGCTAATTTTTTAAAAACTCCCAAAGTACTGGGCTGACAGGTGTGAGCTATTTGTTTACTTCTTCTTTTGTTTGTTTCTTTACTTCTTATTGTCTGCCTCTCTTCAGAAGCTAATTCCCATTAGAGCAGGTGCTATATTCTTTGCCGCCACCATATCACCAGTGTCTACAACTGCCTGACACAGGGTAGGTAGTCAGATGCTGAAAGAGTGAATAAATGATGTTCCCCGAGGGCAGGCACAGGTTCTGCAAGTGCCTGTTTCAATACTCCTCCCATGCCACCACCCCTAGACCCAAGCTTGGCATTCCTTTTCCTGAGTGATCAGGAAGGCACAACCACTGTCCTTGGCCTAGTGTGTGATGTCTGTAACTAAGAAAAAGGCTCCATCTTTGCCTCAGCTGTGAGGGGCAGGGCCTCAAAGATAAGGAGGACCCTACCCTTGTGTCGCTGGCCCTTCCTTTCAGCATGTCAGACGAATTTGTAATTTCAACCCCAGCCTTTACCTGCCTTAGCCATAGTTGCTAAGGCAACAATTGGGCCTCAATTTCCTGATGACCAGAGTCCACCAATGGCTGCCATCATCCTGTTATCTCCTGGCCAGCTATTTGTGGCACCATCTCAGCAATGCCCCAGTCTGGCCAATGCAGAGGAAGTCACCAGGGAGGCTGGGAGGAGGAGCCTCAAGTTTTCCAGAAACTCTACAGAGCACCTGCTGTGTCACACCTCATATGTGCTGTTGTCTTCCTTTGGGTGCCTCTCTTGTCTCCTGGCCTGCTCTTCTGTCATCAAAGCTGGGCTCGAAGCCTTCTCTGGGAAGCCCCTGCGGATGCTTCGGGCACAACGATCCCTTCTGTGCAAGCCCGCAGAGCCTTTCCTGTCTCACTGCTCAGTGACTGACCTGCCCTAAGTCCTTTTCTCCTAGAATTGCTTCCCGAAGACCAAGGAGGGTCTTGGTCATTTCATCTGGTGTTAAGCAAGGTGTGCCTCGGTCTCCCAGTGACAGCCCGTGCATAGCAGGTGTTCCAACAGCGGGGCCTCTGGGACATCGACAGAATCCTAATGAACCAGGGACCGAGACCCATCATCTCGTGGGTGGTCAGGACAGCAGGACTGAGGCCGTGACTCAGCTACAGCAGAGGAAGCCAGACCAGACCCTACTGGGCGTCTCCCCTAACACAGGGTCCCATGTGAGGCTGCAGGGCCCATGCCACTGCCCCCAGTGTCCTTGAGGGCGAGCCGGGTTCCCCTTCCAGAGGCCATTAGTGCTTGTCACAGCAGCATGTTGGGAAATGGAGTCTGAGGGCCATGATCTGTGCTCCCTCCGGGAGTGTGGTCTGGAAGGGACAGAGGAAAGAGGAGCAGAAGCAGCCAGAGACGGAGCAGAAAACCAGGCGTGGAGGCTCACGCCTGGAATCCCAGCACTTTGGGAGGCCGAGGCAGGCGGATCACCTGAGGTCAGGAGTTTGAGACCAGCCTGGCCAACATGGTGAAACCCGTCTCTACTAAAAATACAAAAAATTAGCTGGGCGTTGTGGTGCACACCTGTAATCCCAGCTACTCGGTTGGCTGAGGCAGGAGGATTGCTTGCATCATGGAGGCGGACGTTGCAGTGAGCCGAGATCACGCCACTGCATTCCAGCCTGGGCGACAGAGCGATACTCTGTCTCAAAACAAACAAACGAACGAACGAAACCAAGCAGAAGCAGGTTTCACCCCCTTCGGCTGATCCTGCTTTGTCCAGCAGGCTGAATGAGCTTTGGAGCCATAATCAGTCACTCTCCACCCTGTTGGAGACCAGAGGCAGTGTCATCCTGCCCAGGCTACAAGGCAGCAGCAGAGAGCGTCACACCTCAGCTGGTGTGATTCTGCCCACAGCCCCAGGCTCAGTAGGTGCCAACCCCAATGGCCACTACAGGTTTGCTGGTTTAGCCCTGGGATCCCGCACACACCCACCGGGAGGTAGCTGAGTGTGTCTCGCTCCAGCTGATGCACTTCCACCCCTGGTCCCCGCGGGGCATCAGGGACAAGTCTCTCCTTCGGTTTGCAGAAGCCAAGGTACTCTGGGGCAGGGGCCAGGATGGTATAAGGGGATAGTGGGCGTCTGTGCTCCGTGCAGATTTCAGCCCTGGGCTGGGTAAAACAACCTTATGCTGCACCTGTCCCCTGGGGCTGTTCCATCCGGTACTCCTCTCCATAATCCTTTCCTGATGGCGCCAGGCTGGGCTTATGGGGCCCCTACAGGACAGTCAATGGGGGCTGGCTCTGGGTCCCCAAAGCATTTTGTGCTCTGATGGGAAGGCTTAAAGGGAAATGAAGGGACTTCTGAAGAGTATGAATCCCGTTATTGGCACCGATAAGTGGGTGCTGGTAGCAACAGCAGGTGGTGTGGGTGGGAGTTGCCAAGAGGGCGTGGTAGGAAATAGAATATAAGGAGAAAAATGATTGAAGATCTCAAATGTCCCTTTATTAACCCCCCTGGGGCCTCCCATCTGCCTAGCACAGCTCCCCACCTTCACCACGACCCCCCTCAACCCACACTCTCACCAGTAACAACAGCGGCCATTGCTTGAGCACTTACGCTGTCCCATCCCCAGGTTCAGGTGCTTTACATAATTCTCACCTTTCATCCTCACAACAACTCCATGAGGGAGGTAGTGCCATGATGCCCATTTTACAGATGAAGAAACAGAGGCTGAGAGGGGTCACGTGACTTGTCCAGATCACACAGTCAGTGAGTGGAACAACCAGAATTGGAACTAAGCACACTGACTGTTACCCTCCATGCAGACTCCAGCAGAGGGCAGAGGAGAGAGGCTGAGGAAGAGTTTGAAGCCACAGTAACATGTTGCTTGCCCACATGTTTACCATCTCTCTTGTAGTCTGGGGGTTGACACATCCTCCTGCCTTCCCTCTGTTTTTTTGTTTTTTTTTTGCAAACCTTGGTTTGCAGAGGCTGGAGAACAGCCACGCCAGAGCTGGGAGCAGCCTCCGACCTGAAGCCCCAGTTGGAGAAGTCATCCAGGACAAAGACCAGTCTTCTGTGAGGTGACTGAGAGTGGGTGTCCCGAGCAGAGGCTGTAGTAGTTTAGGGAGGTTAGGCCACTTGCCCAAGCCCCGTGTGGCCTGAGGCATCAAGCAAAACAGCTGTCCCAGTCGTTAGACACCTAATGTGTGCGTGAACCTGTCTCGGGTCCTCTTCCTTGGTCCACGGTGTGAACTCCCTGAGAACGGATTTGGAGATGAGGGAATAGGTCCCTCTCAGACACAGCCCATGTGTAACCTTCTGGCGTGTAATAGCTTTGACAACGTACACCCCTTGGCCAGCAATGACACCTCTAATGCTCTAATGTTCCCTCTTATGGAAGCTTCTGTTCAATTAGGCACAGTCTCCTCTTTTTTTTTTTTGAGACAGAGTCTTGCTGTGTTGCCAGGCTGGAGTGTAGTGGTGCGATCTTGGCTCACTGCAACCTCCACCTTCCAGGTTCAAGTGATTCTCCTACCTCAGCCTCCCGAGTAGCTGGGACTACAGCCACATGCCACCACGCCCAGCTAATTTTTTGTTTTTTGTAGAGCTGGGGTTTCACCATGTTGGCCAGAATGGTCTCAATCTCTTGACCTCGTGATCCACCTGCCTCGGCCTCCCAAAGTGCTGAGATTACAGGCATGAGCCAGCATACCCAGCTGGCACAGGTCTAACTCTAGTTATACCATCTCTATCTCCAACTCCATCATCTCCCTTTTCCCCACCATCACCATCACCTCTGTCTCCATCTCCGCTACTCATCTCCATCATCTCTCTTTTCTTATGTGCCATTGCTCTCCACTCTCTCCTCTCTGATGCTGGTATTGTCTCTCTCATCTTCCTCTAAATTTATATAATAGCAAAATTAGCAATAAGCAGAAAACTGGAAACACTGTAAACGTGGAGCAATTGGAGTTAAGTTCTGATGTATTTAATATGGGGTTGACTTCAGTTCTGATATATTTATATGATGAAATAATCCTACATTCAACATATTTGAGTACCTGTCTTTGCCAGGCACCACGACTCCAAAGGCAAACAAATACTAAGTAATTATTAAAAGGATGCAGAAAGTTTAGTTCAAGATGGTGAATTAAATTTATACATTTACCTCCTTTTCTCCCTTGCCAAATCCCACTGAAATGACATTCGAGATGTATAGAAATGAACACATCCATAACAGAGCATAGAATGGTAGAGAGGTGGGGGAGGGGGAAGGCTTATACCAGCTACTGCAGTTAAGCTACCTAGGTCTTTATTCCTAAATATGGACAACCAAAGCTCAGATATTTGAGATAAACTAGCAGCATAAAAGAGATGGCCCAATATAAATGAGCAGATCAACTGATCCCAGAGGAAATGAGAAAACACAAGACAACTTTGAAAAAGCTAAAGCATGTAAGTAACTGTATTCCTCATAGTGAATGCCAGGTTTGGTGTGGTGGAGGATGTGAGCAGCTGGAACTCTCCTACACTGCTGGTGGGAATGCAGAATGGTGCAACCACTTTGGAAAACAGTTTGGCAACTTCTTAAACAAACATACCACATGACCCAGCGAGTCCACTCCACACAAAGACATGTATGCAAATATTTATAGTGGCTTTATTCATATAGCCCCAAGTTGGAAATAGCTGCACCACCATGCTGTTACATAGGCTGAAAGAGGTTTCCTCACTACACAAGGGTCCTCCATCATTAATGCCTCTTTAATAAAAACTCTTCTCAAGGCTGCTTTACTTCCAAAGGAAGCTAGAGTCATTCACTGCAAAGGCCATCAAAAGGCCTCACACTCCATTGCTTAAGGCAACAATTATGCTGATAAGACAGAAAAAGAAGCAGCCACTATTCCTACTTCTGTCCCCCATGGCCAGTTTTTCTCCTCATCATCATTCACTCCTACTTACTCTCCCACTGAAGTTTCCACCTATCAGTCCCTCCCCACTCAAGGCAAATGGTTCTTAGACCAAGGAAATACCTCCTTTCAGCCTCACAGTCTCATTCCATTCTGTCTTCCTTTCATAACGTCTTCCATGTGGGTTACAAGCCACTAGCCAGCCTCGTAGAACCTCTCATTTCCTTTAAGACATTTGCCCTGCATTTCACTCCATCTTTGGCTACCTTCCCCTTGTAAGCCGGACCGGGTGTGAGGAGGGGAGATGATAGAAGGATTACAGTGTTGGGGAGTGGAGGGTGAGGAAGAATTGGGACCTGGCTCAGCCTGGCAAGGAGCAGCCTGGGGAGGAGGGGAGAGGAGGATAGAGGTCAGATAGGTCCATAGAAAAGGAGGATTCAAAGGACTTAGAGCTTGAGGTGGAGACTGAAGGAACAGACAGAAGAGAAAGAAGAAAGATTTGGGACGAGTCACATTGGGAGCAGAGACTAGGGAGGGACTAATGTATAAAAGAATGCCTGGACGTCAGGCACCTCAGACCATTTGCCCATTTTACAACAAAAATTATCTAGATCTTGTAGGATGGAGAAATTGAAAGTGCCGTTTTCTGGCTATTTAGAACCATTATTGAGTTTGTATTGGGGCCAAGCAGTGTTGCAGAAGAAAATAAGATGTTTAGGTTTTAGGTCAGGCGAGAGTTGAAGAGGTTCTACGTTTTTGAGAACACAGGCTAAGGGAGAAGAAGGGGGAATGGAGGGTGGAAGGCTGCCCACAGTGAAGGAAGCAAGCCCAGAGAAAAGAGAGGGAGACACGGAGGTAGGGGCGGGTACTTGCCACCCACGGAGAGGTGGTACTTGCCACCCATGGAGAGGTGGTACTTGCCACCCGGGGGCAGGGGTGGTGCTTGCCACCAAAGTAAAGGATCAAGGCAGGCATCCCTGTGGTGATCAGACACCTCTAGAATGTGGGTGAATAATCAGGCAGGCATCCCTGCAGTGATTAAACACCAAGGGAAGACTGTCTTCCTGAGTCTGTGACCGGCACCGGCGTTTTTGGTTCATGGATAAAATGTGTCTCTGTCTCTACCGGAAAAGGAAAGGAACTGAAATTAAGGGAAGGGAGAGATTGAAGGGTAGCGCTGAAATTGAAAGGAGAATGAGGTTGAGGGATAATGAGAGAGATTGGAGAAGAGAGTAAAAAGAGGCCGCTTACCCAATTTAAAATTGGTGAGGTGTTTCTTGGGCTGGTCTGAGGACCGGAGGTTGTAGGTGGATTTTTCTCATGGAGGAAAGAGCAGGAGGACAGGGGATTGATCTCCCAAGGGAGGTCCCCCGATCTGAGTCACGGCACCAAATGTCACACGCATCCATGTGAAGAGACCACCAACAGGCTTTGTGTGAGCAATAAAGCTTTTTAATCACCTGGGTGCAGGAGGGCTGAGTCTGAAAAAGGAGTCAGCAAAAGGAGATGGGGTGGGGCAGTTTTATGGGATTTGGGTGGGTAGTGGAAAATTATAGTCAAAGGGGATTGTTCTCTTGCGGGCAGGGGCAGGGATCACGAGGTGCTCAGTGAAGGAGCTTCTGAACCAGGAGAAGGAATTTCACAAGGTAATGTCATCAGTTAAGGCAGGAACTGACCATTTTCACTACTTTTGTGATTCTTCAGTTGCTTCAGGCTATCTGGATGTATACATGCAGGCTTGGGCTCAGAGGCCTGACAGTTACATGACTGTATACATTTGTCGTAAGTCATTAGATTTTATATTTACAATTATTGAATTTTAGTTAAGTAAATAATGCCTCAAAGCTGATTTTTTTTTTTCGAGACAGAGTCATACTCTGTCGCCCAGGCTGGAGTATAGTGGTGCGATCTCAGCTGACTGCAACCTCCTCCTTCCAGGTTCAAGCAATTCTCCTGCCTTAGCCTCCCCAGTAGCTGGAATTAGAGGCGTGCAACACCACGCTTGACTAATTTTTGTATTTTTAGTAGAGACAAGGATTTGCCATGTTAGCCAGGCTGGTCTCGAACTCCTGACCTCAAATGATCCACCCACCTTGGCCTCCCAAAGTGTTGGGATTGCAGGTGTGAGCCACTGTGCCCAGCCTAAAGCTGATATTTAAAAAGTGAAAATGTGTATCCTTAGAGAAAGTCAAACAGGCAAGCCATTAAAAAGAAGAGCACAGGATGCTACAAAAAAGGCACAGGTTTAGAAGATACCAAGGAAACCAGGAAAATTAAAAAAATAATAATGAAATAAAAAAGCACAGGGAATAAGACAGTATTAGAAATTACTGCCAAAACAGAGTGGCGATTTTCATATCAGACAGGGTCAGACCTCAGAACAAGGGGCAGTACCAGGGACAAAGAGGGCCATTTCCTAAAGATAATGGATAGGGCAATCAGGAGAACTGTAAAATCCTAAATGCACAGGTGCCTAAGAACAGAGCTCCAAAGTACCTGACAAAGGCCAACGAACTACAGAGCTGGACTATGCACATGCAGAGATGAGATTCCAACACCCTCTCTCAGTAATCGACAGAACTAGTGGATGGAAAACCTGGATTTAGAAGACATGATAGTTAATTTTATGTGTCAACCTGACAGGTCAGTTATTATTCTGGGTGTTTCTGTAAAGGTGTTTGTGGATGAAATTAACATTTGAATCAGTAGACGAGTGAAGCGGATTGCCCTCCTCAATGTAGGTGGGCCTCATCAATCCCTTGAAGGCCTGAATAGAATGAAAGTAAGGGGAGACGCTTCCTGACTATCTTGAGTGGGGATGAGAGTCTTTTCCTGCCTTCAGATTTGAACTGCGATATTGGTTCTTCCTGGATCTCCAGCCTGCTGGCCTTTGGATTGAAACTGCACCATCAGCTCTCCTGGGCCTCCAGCTGCTAACTCACCCTGCAGACCTTGTGACCTCTATAATCATGTGAACTGATTTCTTTTCTTTTCTTTCTTTTTTTTTTCTTCTTTTTTTTTTGAGATGGAGTCTCTGTTGCCCAGGCTGGAGTGCAGTGGTGCGATCTCGGCTCACTGCAGCCTCTGCTTCCCAAGTTCAAGCGATTCTCCTGCCTCAGCCTCCCAAGTAGCTGGGATTATAGGAGTGTGCCACCATGTCCAGCTAAATTTTTTGTATTTTTAGTAGAGACAGGGTTTTACCATGTTGGCCATGCTGGTCTCGAACTCCTGACCTCAAATGATCTGCCTGTCTTGGCCTTGTGCTGGGATTACAGGCGTGAGCCACCGTGCCTGGCCATTATGTGAGCTGATTTCTTATTTCTCTCTCTATATATATCTATATCTCTCTCTCTCTCTACCTACACATACACCCCCCAGCCCATACACACATACACCATTAGTTTAATCTTTGGAGAACCCTGATTAATACAGAAGACCAGAAGCAGACTATTAAACAACTTGACCTAAGTGACATTTATAGAACATTCCACCCAGCAACAGCGCAGTACACATTCTTTTCAATTGCACGTGGAACATTCACCAAGATAGGTCTCAATACATTTAAGAGGATCAAAATTACGGTAAAACATGATTAACAGAACATTTTGTAGAAGAGCTAGAGGATAAAGTAAAAAAAATTCCTAGAATACAAAGACACTAAAAGAGTATATAAGTGAAAAATTGAGGGAGGATACTGTGCCCGGAAGTACAATGTCTACTAGAAGTTTCAGAAAGAGGAAACAGAGAAAATCAGGGGCTGGGATGCGGGAATGAAGAAGTAAGAGAACCAGTTCCCAGAAGAAAGTATCGAGATTCAAAATCTCATGGTACCAGAGGCGTTTGAACCAGAGCAACTTCATCCTGAGTAGCGGCGGGGTAAAATGAGGCTGAGACCTACTGGAATGCATTGCCAGACGGTGAAGGCATTCTAAGTCACAGGATGAGATAGGAGGTCATCACAAGATACAGGTCCTAAAGACCTTGCCGATAAAACAGGATGCAGTAAAGACTTAGCTGCCCAAACCCACCCAAACCAAGATGTCGATGAGAGTGACCTCAGTCATCCTCACTGCTACACTCCCACCAGCGCCATGACAGTTCACACATGCTATGGCAACATCAGGAAGTTACTTTATATGGTCTAAAAAAGGGTGGCATGAATAATTCGCCTCTTGTTTAGCATATAATCAAGAAATAACCATAAAAATGGGTAACCAGCAGCCCTCGGGGGCTGCTCTGTCTATGGAGTAGCCTTTCTTTATTCCTTTACTGTGTTCATAAACTTGCTTTCACTTTACTCTATGGACTCGCCCTGTCTCTGCAAAAAAGAAAGAAAAAAAAGTGACAGTAAAATAAAGGCCTTTTAGGCATGCAGAAACTCACTCCCTTTGTACCTGTCCTGAAAAAATGACTGGTATCAGACATCGGAGCCCTGTGAAGGTGTAGCCCTGCAAATTGAAATGGAATCCAAAGAGCAAGGTGTGGAACCCAAGAAGCAGAGGAATTAACCCAGGAATTCAATGAAAAGAAGACCTAAGATAACAGCTTTGCGGCAGGTCCCCCAAAACAAGAGGTCAGCAAGGAGAATTCGGCAGTGGATTCCATGCAACAGCTAGCCTATTACAAAGGAGAAAGACCTCACTCATATGGTGAAGAAAATGACGTGTTTCTTAAGAAGGAAAAAAAAAAAAAAAAAAAGACAAAAACTCTAGGAAAAAAAGAAATCTAATATGTCTTAAATAAGGTACAACCCCAAATCTGGCATTATTCTAATTAACTAATGTCGTATAAGAGAAAATCCATTTTATATTGTTACTTAGAATATTCCTTTTTGAGTAACACAGGCTGACTGACATAGGATTATGTCTTTAAGTCCATTTCATTAGGTTTACAGTAATGATGTTTATATAACCATAATGTTGTGAACACTTCCTCCCCGCACTCATAAAGGAGGTCTGGGTTTTTTATATTACTAACCTAAAGGCATGTATAAGTGGCTTTGCTTGGCAAAGGATAATTTGGACCCAGAAAGCTTATTCTCAAGGCAGCTTTCAAAAAGTCAAGTGGCAGGGCAGCACTGTTCACATTTTGATGTGCACCTCCCCATCCTCTCCCCCCACCTCCCCATCACGTCCCCTCACCTCCCATCACGTCCCCCCACCTCCCCATCATCTCCCCCCACCTC
>NW_012099098.1:1994241-1995833 GCF_000951045.1 Mandrillus leucophaeus
TTTTTTTTTTTTTTTCTGTTTTTTTTAAACTCAACAAGATTTGATGGCTGATGACCCAGGGAACTGAGCCCAAGGAAGGAGCCAGAAATGACTTCTCAGTGCCAAAGGTAAGCTTGGCTGACCATGAGCAAGTTAAGCCACAGGATGTCCTGGGCAGCATCTAGTCCTGGAAGTGATGGGAATAAACCCTCTTCAGACTGAGCTTGCACAAAGCCCAGAGACACTGACCTGATTTTCTGTGTCAATCTTTATTTGGCAAACAAAGTTCCTTCCCGATAAGGCAGCCGCGTGAGAGGAGCGACCGGGTGCCCAGCACCCAACCTCCAAAAGCACCTCCAGCCTGAAGACAAAGATCCCAGAGGCCCACCTCCCCTTGCACTGCTTTAGTGTTGCGCATGGAGGGCTGACTGCGGGTCTGCAAAGCTCTAAGGTGTGCCCGAGTCCGCAGAGCAGCAGCCGGAGCTGGAACAGGAGGCGGGTGAGCCTCCTAGCCCCGGGTCGTGGGCTGGAGGGAGCATGCCAGAAAGGAAGGACCCTGCAGACCAAAAGCTCCAGAGGGGCTGTGCTCCTGGATTCTGGCTCCTCTAGGGCAGGCGGGGGCTCTGGGCTTGGGCCCAGCTCGGAGTCACAGGCTTGCTCCATCCCCTAGTGAGTGGCTGTCATCGCCCCTCAAAATGGGCTGTGATTTGTTCCAGAGTCTTTCCTTTGGTTTCAGGGACACAGAACAAGGTGAAAAGGACACTGAAGATGCAGAAAGCGGAGGCAAGCCAGAAGGCTCCGTAGGGCCTGAGGACCTCCTGCAGAGAGATGAAAGGCCATGGGTGGACGTGGGGCGAGATCAGGAGGCCCCACGCAATCACTGAGGCAGCTCCGCCACTGGGGGTCCAGTCCCCTGACCCCAGCCTGCCCTGCCCAAGGCCACAGCCATTTTGTCTCCACCCAGCTCTGGGACATGGAGGACGGTCTGGCATCCAGTCTGATGGCTTGGGCCGAGCACTGTCCAAGATACTGGGGTTGTATGGCTGGGGAAACTGAGGCTCACAGCAATGAAGTGACTGCCTCAAGGCCAGAGACCTGCTATCCAGTGACAGCTGGGCTCCGGCTCCAGGGTCCACAGACCCACCCTCCACCCTCAGCTTTGGCCCCACGCTGAGGCCCCCAGGCCGTTCTTTCATAGTGTGGTGGAAATGGGTGAGACAGGGCAGAGCGAGCATGGCCCCAGGAGCACATGGGGACTCTTGGGGCTAGTGGCATAGAGGCAGGAGTGAACCATCCCCTTCAGTCAGAGCCCGTCCCCGCCACCCCCCACCGCTGTGACCTCCCACATGGCAGAACTAAAAAGGTGCTTCTCAGCTCCTGGTCCTCTGGGGCCTGGTGATCTCCCTCCTTGAAGGCCTTCTCTTGGCCTCTTGGACATTATCTCTCCTAACAGGACTGTTAGGTCCTTTGTCACCTCCTTCTTGGCTTCTTTTCCTCCTTCCTTTGCTGTCCATCCTCTCCTAGCTGCAGCAGGTAATCTCCACCCCCAGGCATCGGCCCGGCCCCCCAATGTGCTCCCCGGGCAGCCCTGCCTAAGTGGGTCCCAGGCTCTG
>NW_012099098.1:1995883-2001726 GCF_000951045.1 Mandrillus leucophaeus
CCATCCCCTTCAGTCAGAGCCCGTCCCCGCCACCCCCCACCGCTGTGACCTCCCACATGGCAGAACTAAAAAGGTGCTTCTCAGCTCCTGGTCCTCTGGGGCCTGGTGATCTCTCCCTCCTTGAAGGCCTTCTCTTGGCCTCTTGGACATTATCTGTCCTAACAGGACTGTTAGGTCCTTTGTCACCTCCTTCTTGGCTGCTTTTCCTCCTTCCTTTGCTGCCCATCCCCTCCCAGCTGCAGCAGGTAATCTCCACCCCCAGGCATCGGCCCGGCCCCCCAATGTGCTCCCCGGGCAGCCCTGCCTAAGTGGGTCCCAGGCTCTGTGCAGACTCCAGGCTGGCCCCTCACTGACCCATCCTACCACATCCTAACCCACCCCACCGGGGTTCATTCTCGCACCACTGCCACAGCCTTTCCCGCCCTCGTCATAAAGGGGACCATGTCCATCTTGTTCATTGCTCTCCCTGGTGCCTTGAATGGGCCTGAACATGCCAGGAGACCTGGAGGGCACAAATGACTGAACAAACGACCAGATCATCTGCCCAACAACTGTCTCTCTGTTGACTGGGAAGCCCCGGGACAGGGTCCACGCCTGTGCCAGTCCATCCGTGAGAAGGCAGCAGCAGGATGAACTGAGTTAATGCTCCCATCAGCCTTAACAGCAAGCTGCTGTTGCTCTCCTCCAGTTTCAGCTAAGGAAGCAGGCTCAGAGAAGGTAAGCATCATACCCAAGGTCACACAGCAAGGAAGTAGCCAGGGTGGGGCTGCAGCCCAGTCCTGTCAACTCTTCCCACGTAGACCTTAGGCTCAAGGCCCACGTTCCTGACATTCACAAAGGGGAGAGGCCAGCTGTGCTGTCTAACTGCCAAGACAGGCGGAGGACTCCTGAGGGGTCACAGCCTGGATTCCCCATCTGGCCCAGCCCATCTGCCTCCACTTCTCCTTGCCCAAGATAGCCAGTGGCCCAGGCATGATAGGGCTCAGGCTGCCTGTAAGGGCCACGACCCTGGGTCTTCTGAGCAGTACAAGTGGTTTTAGAAAGTGCTGCTCGGCTGACTGCACAAATAGGGTGCCGGGGGAGCCCACACTCACCATGAGGCTGCTGAACTCCTTGGTCACGAGAAAGGCCATGAGCCAGTTGGTGAGGACACAGATGCCTGTCGCCACACCCTTGACATGCAGAGGGAAGATCTCTGACATGAGCAGCCAGGGGATGGGCCCCCAGCCCACCGCAAAGCCTGTGGGAGCGAGACAGGCAAGACAGGCATCAGGGCCCGCAGGGCTGGGCTCCTCAGCTCGCCGCAGAGCCAGGAGACCCAGCTTCCCGGCCTGTGGGGCTGAGGGGTCCTGGATCCCAGTGTGGTCCCGCCAGCTCCATGCCTTCCTGCCAAGGCCTTGGCCAGCCTCTTCCCTCCTCAGGCACAGGCTCTGTCTCTGAGATGGGGTCACAACGGGGCCTGCTCAAGGGCTGCTCAGGGGATTAAGTGAAAGGAAAGCAGAGGAGCCTAGTTCAGCATCTGCATGTTGTCAGAGCTATAAATGCAGAGCTTGGGACCTGTGAGACTACAGGTGAGGCTGGGGAAGACCCCACCTGCTGGGAGCCACCAGAGCAGAGCCGGGGGATCACCTCCCACTCCTCGCCCAGCCTCCCACGGGCCCCCTTACCGGCGATGAAGAGGCACATGCTGCCCACGGCCAGCCAGGCCAGCCCCACGCTGGCATCAACAGGCTCTGCGGAGACAAGCGCCGACAGGGCCATGTGCGAGGAGTTGCCGGGCCCACCCTGGGTCAGCTTGAAGTAGGTGCCGAAGGCGCTCATGCTGAACACCATGACCACACCTGCAGGCAGGGGGGTGGCAGTGGGTGGGGCGCCCGGGGAATGGCCCAGGGGGCAGCAGCATGGCCTGGATGCCTCTGAGAGGGGCGGGCTCAGCTCCCAGAGACCGGCCAGCCTGGTGTTCTGGGACCTTGGCTCCAGGAGCCCTGACTGGGTGGCAGCCACCCCGCCTTGGACCTCAGCAATCTGCAAGAAGTTCCTGGAGCAGACCCTCTGGGCCGAGGAAACGGGAGGTACCGGCGCAGCAGCAGCAGCGGGTGACCCTCAGCCCCGACGGTTGTCTTTGCAGCAGCTGCTGGGTACCAATGTCCGTGGGCCGCAGCTCTTGCTGAAGGTCTCACGTGGATCACCTCCCACTCCTCACAATAGCGCTGAGGGAGGCGCTACCATTACCCCCATTTCCCAGAGGGGGAGACTGAGGCTCAGAGAGGTAAAGTCACTTGTCCAAAACGACCCACAAGCTCCTGAGTCACTTCACCTTCCTGGCCCTCAGTGTTCCCATCATAAGCTGGGGCTGTGACGGTGCCTTCTGGTGGGTTCACCAGAGGTCAAAGGCGTGGTGTGGGAGTGCCACTAGCATGGACAGGCCTCCAGTGAGCGCTTGGTGACGAGCTGCCGTCAAATCATGGCCGCATTAGTCCACGATGTTTGTCATCACAAATGCTCCCTGTCCTCCTCCTGCAATGTGGTGGCCTGGGCAAAGGCCCTCCAGCCCATGGCGGGGAGGCTGCTCAGGGGTGAGCCCTCACCTGACAAGACCAGGAGCAGCCTCCGCCCTGCTCTGTCCATGATGAGAGCCGCCACAGCCGTGAACAGCACCTGGATGACACCCACGACGACCGAGGCCAGGCTGCTGTCCTGGGGGAGATGGAGCCCAGGCAGGTCAGGCCGGTCAGCCGAGAGCTGGGTCCCTCCCTCTCCAGGCCTGTGCTGGGTGGCTGGGCCCTGGGCTCGGGGAGGAAGCTCCATCTCTGTGGGGGCTGGATGAGGCAGGCCAGGCAGAGGCCCCTTTACCTTGAACTTGGCCTCTTCAAAGATAGTCTCTGCATAGAACATGACAGCGTTGACCCCCGACAGCTGCTGGAAGGCCATCAGGGAGACGCCGATGATGAAGGGCTTGTAGATGCCGGGCTGCCGCAGCAAGGCCGGGTGAAAGCTCTGCTCTGACGGAGACTGGCCATCAGGATTTCTCTCTCCCCTCCCGCAAGGGGCCCCCCTCTATGGGTCCACTGTCCTAAGGCTTGGGGAGTGTGTCGGCTCCTCATCCCAGCGCCCCCTCTGTCCTTAGGTGTGCAGACAAGTCCCAGCCTCCCCATGTGTCAGGTGAGATGACCCTCACCTGCCCAGGGCACTTCCTGATAGGTGGGGGAGCCACAAAGAGGTAATCTGGGCAAAGAGCAAGCTGGGCTGGCCTTATCCCTGCCACGACCAACACGTCCAGCACCTGCCTCAGGTCTGGACATGGCCCTAGCTGAGCACCTCCTACGGCCCTCCCCACTGACCTTCCCTCCCCACTGAACCCATCCTCCTCATTGACCCCGCCCTCCTCACTAAGCCCCGCCTTCCTTCCCCCCACTGAGCCCCACCCACCACTGTGAAGCATGTGCTGACTCCCATGTCACAGGGGAAGAGCTAAGGCTTAGGTGAGGGGCAGCGTGGGAGCTTCAAACCCATGCCTGGGTGACTCTAGAACCCAGACTCTTAACCCTCTACCCTGCCCTACAACTCCCTTGTTAAATCCAAGTCCTCAGCTCTGCCTCTGTATCCCCCACCAGGCCTGGCCATTCTCTTCCTGAGACAGAAAGGGTCAAAGCTCGGCCGTTGCTGGTGACTTCGGAGGCTAGGGCCCAGCTCCGTGGGGTTCCAGCTGTCTTGGCGTGCTCTAAGACAGGAAGCACTGGGACTGTCTTCGCTGAGGGTGGAGGGTGGACAGGCACCTCCCTGTCCCCCCAAAGTGTGGCCTTGGGAACAGGCTGTGCTACCCTCCCGTGACTGCCGTCCCACTCCTGTCAGCTCTGCCTCCCAGCCTCTCACCTGCTCGGCCCCAATGGGGGGGTCTTCCCAGCCCTGCTCGGAGCCCCACAGGAACCGCAGGGCGGCCATGGCCTCCTGGCGCCTGTGCTGAGTCAGCAGGAAGCGCGGGGTCTCGGGCATGACGCACATGAGCAGCAGCATGAGGGAGGGGGGCGCGCAGCCCAGCACAGCCAGCCAGCGCCACTCCAGCACCCAGCCTGCGGGAGGTTGTTGGGGGGAGGCTGGCGTCAGAGCCAGGGTGAGCCAGCCTGGGCCTTGCCAGCCTCAAAGTCTCAGCTTCAGAGATGGGGCCTTGCTGCCTCTGCACATCTGCCCTCGTGTTTCCTACTGCCATTGCCATTATCACAGCTGTTCATGAAGGCACATGGCACGGGCCAACCACGCCAGCTGTAGAAGCGATGGTGGGTATGACAACGTGGACATTACTAGGCTACATCTGTTCGGCGAAACATTTATGTAGCCACAGAACAAAGGATGAGGTGTTTGCTGCATGTCCACGTGGTATGATGTGGCACCATTTGTAGAAGAGGTGGGGGAGGGAGGATAAATATGCATATCCCTCGTATGAACAGGCTCTCCGAAGGCTACCAAGAAACAGGCAATGGGGGCTCCCCCAGACAGGAAAGGGACAGAGGTGGAGTAAGCTTTTCACTGGACATTCCCCACGCTGGCCCTTGAGTGTCGAATCATTTGAATGCATTATCTATTCAAAGTATGCATGAAAGTAGAGAGGTGAGAAGGTTTTGCTGTCTTGATGTATGAAGAACAGCACAAGTGCAGAACTGCCTAGCTTTATATAAAGGTTAAAAGGTTCTCTTACAAAGGGGCCTTGGAATCAATGAGTCTAGGGCATTGTTGCTCTAATTATTAATTTTTCCGAAGCCCAAGGCTTACCCACCCCTGGTTCCCGGTGGAAAAATACCTTTAAGATCGCCATGATGTCCCTATTTTTCTTCTGTGCTGGGGGTGCAGACAATCGTTCCATGAAGTCTAGTTGTTGGAACACGATTGCCCCAGTGTGAAGGAACGTGTCACCACCATGTCACTTTGTGGAGTTAACGAGTTCACCCACCCCAGTGGATCAAAACTCACAGAAACTGATCGGGAAAGGTCGGAGAAGCAACAAGCACATATTCAGATGAGCTGAAGATAGTGCCACGGGTGGGTGGACACCCAGTACCTGTCCCCAAAATGATGAATGTCAACGCCTGCACACAGTGGAGACTGGTTTACTCAGGTCTCTCAAGGTAGCCAGATTGCTGGCAGGATTCTGAATTAGGGTAGTTAAGTGGGTAAAAATGAAAGACCAAAGACCTGTGTATCATCCGCCCTGAAGATCCAGAGGGCTTGTGCCCTGGGCCAGGCTATAGCCCGTCAGGCGTCCGAGGCCTCCTACCCCGATGATCCCCATGGTTCTCAAGTCCTTCCTTGACAGTTCTCATTTGGAACCCACTGGTAGGCACTTTTCATGTGTCAATTTAATGGACAGGTACTGGACTAGGTGAGGTTATGCCCATTTCAAGACAGAGAAACTGAGGCTTCCAGAGGTGGTGTGACTTGGCCAAGGTCATGCAGCACGTAGGAGAGGCTATCCCCAAACCCAGGATGGTCAGATTTGAAGGCTGCCTTCATTTTTTTTTTTTTTTTTGAGACAGAGTCTCACTGTGTCGCCCACAGTGGAGTGCAGTGGCATGATCTCAGCTCACTGAAACCTCAGCCTCCCAGGTTCAAGCAATTCCTGTGCCTCAGCCCCCCAGGTAGCTGGGATTACAGGTGCCCACCACCACACCCGGCTAATTTTTGTATTTTTAATGGAGATGGGGTTTCACCATATTGGCCAGGCTGATCTCGAACTCCTGACCTCAAGTGATCTGCCCGCCTCGGCCCCCCAAAGTGCTGGGATTACAGGCATGAGCCACAGGGTCTGGCCTCTAAAGCCTGGCCTCTTTCTTTCTTTTTTTTTTTTTTTT
>NW_012099098.1:2001896-2004860 GCF_000951045.1 Mandrillus leucophaeus
GTCTGGATCTCCTGACCTCGTGATCCGCCCGTCTCGGCCTCCCAAAGTGCTGGGATTACAGGCTTGAGCCACCGCGCCCGGCCTGCCTGGCCTCTTTCTAATAGAACACACCTGCCTCCTGAAGCTTCTTCATGCTGGCCCAGCTTTGCCCCTCGGGGTCGCCAGGACCTGGCCTCCTTCACGTTGCAACTCGCCGACATGGTGAATCCAGCACTGACATTCTCAGGGGGACTCGCTCAGCCCTTCAGACGCCTGGGCTGAAGATTCTTACAGGGACCCCCCACTTCTGGAGCCCTCTGGTTTGTCACTGCACAGTAAGGTACTGACCTAACCAGTCAGCCCTTCCCACACCCCTAGAGGGGGCTTCAGGAAAGATGAGGATATCACCACCTCCAGCTCTCCTTGGAACTCAGTCATAAGACACACCTATCAGTCGGGCGCAGTGGCTCACATCTGAAATCCCAGAACTTTGGGAAGCTGAGGTAGGCGGATCACGAGGTCAGGAGATCAAGACCATCCTGGCTAACACAGTGAAACTCCGTTTCTACTAAAAATACAAAAAATTAGCTGGGCGTGGTGGCACGCACCTGTAATCCCACCTACTTGGGAAGCTGAGACAGGAGAATCGCTTGAACCCAGGAGATGGAGGTTGCAGTGAGCCGCCACTGCACTCCAGCCTGGGTGACAGAGCAAGACTCTGTCTCAAAAAAAAAAAAAAAAAAAAAAGACTCACCTATCCCAAGGTCCCAGGAAGGTGATCTGGAGCCTGGCATGTTGGGCACTGGCTGTGTGACCTCAGACAAGTCCCTTGACCTCTCTGAACCTCTGTTTACACATCTGTAAAATGGCCACATGACCACAAACAGGAAGCAAGAGATAATGACAACTATACCTGCCAGGTAGGCCAGGAGGATGCCGACGACGACCATCAGCTGCACACAAGAGCCGAGCAAGCCCCGGACTGCTGGGTAGGCGATTTCAGAGATGTAGACCTGCCAGCAACAAGATGAGGATTTAGGGCTGGGCGCAGTGGCTCACTCCTGCAATCCCAGCACTTTGGGAGGCTGAGGCGGGCAGATCACCAGAGGTCGGGAGATCGAGACCGGCCTGACCAACAGGGAGAAACCCCATCTCTACTAAAAATACAAAATTAGCTGGGCCTGGTGGCACGCGTCTGTAATCCCAGCTACTCAGGAGGCTGAAGGAGGAGAGTCACTTGAACCTGGGAGGTGGAGGTTGTGGTGAGCCAAGATCTCACCATTGCACTCCAGCCTGGGCAAAAAGAGCGAAACTCCGTCTTAAAAATAAACAAAAATTTAAAAAAAATTTAAAAATTTTAAAAATTAAAAAAAAAAAAAAAAAGATGAGGCTTTACTCAGGCTCCAAGAGTTCTTAAAACAGAAAGGTCTCAACCATTCAGAGCTGAGGAAAGTCCTTGCGGGGGGTTATGGCAGGTCCCGAGGCCCCTTAGTGGAACCTGCCCAGGTGAGCAGAGCCATCCCCAGGTCCTCACCACTGAAAGGTCTGTGGCAGGCGTTTAAAGGGGATTAAAGGTAACAGAGAGGGCTGCATGTGATGGCGAGGCAGTGGGCACAGAGCTTCTCAGGCCTTCATTTAATGGGCACAGACACCCTGGGTAAAACGTAGATTCCGATGCAGTAGGTCTAGGCAGGCAAAAGATTCCACCTTGCTAACCAGCTCCATGTGTGCCCATCCAGGATCCTAGCCCAGGGCCCACGCTTTGAGTGGTGGCCTTAGACCAGAAGCACGAACTCTCTGCCTCAGTCACTAGGCACTGCTCCCTCCTGAGCCCACAGGCCACCAGGCCCTCACCCTTGCATCTAAGGTTATTCCATAGCTTAAGCCCTAACACAGGTGTGTTTCTGCCCAGTTAAAAAAACCACAGACATAAAAGGTCCAGCTTCTTCCCCACCCTCTTCTGGTCCAGCTGCTGCTGCCAGTTAGCAAATGCTGGTGAAATGAGCACCCAGGGAGGGCCCTGAGTGGCTGCTTTCAACCTCACTTGGGTGAGATATTGTCCACGCCCATGGCTGGGGGCAGTTCATGGGTCACCAAGCTGTCAGGGTCCAGTCCTCCATAAGCCATGCCAGGGGCTGTCTACCCAAAGTCCCACTGAATCCTGACCACTACCTCAGGGACTAATGCCATAATCCCTGTTTTCCAGGGAAGGAAACTGAGGCCCAGGCAGACACTCTGCTCAGGTCAATGGCAGAACCAGGATTTGACCCAGATGTTCGGGGCTCCCAAGTGGGCAGCCTGGGTCAGGAGGGGGAAAGGGGGAAGGTGGGGAAGCCAGAGGGGCTGGCCTGTGACAAGGAAAGGGGAACACAGACCAGCAGCCTTTGCCCCAGGAGAAACCAGGACAGGAACTTCCTGCTAATTGCAGTCATTGACCCGAAGCCAGGGATGAAAACCATAATGTTGGGAGTGGGCTCCTATGGATCATCCGCAGGTCTGCAGAGCAAAAGACGGGCACGGCTGAGTGGGATAATCCTGGGTTCCAGCAACTGCTTCCCCTCTGACTAGCTGTGGACCCTGCCTGGGCAAAGGACTTCACCTTTCCGAGACTGCATGTCATGACCTCAGTGTAAAATGGAGAGAGCAGCAGGATCCTTCCCAGGGTGGACGGGAGGGACCGCGAGATAACGCAGGGACTTCAAGCCTGGCACCTATAAGGTCCCGCCAGGGGAAGCCGCGCCCCCAGGACTGAGGAACGGTTTGTCCACTCCTCCTCCGTCTCAGGCCGCGCAAGACAGGACACTCGCGAGACGAGACACTCACCGGGGCCACTAGGGAAGCAACACCGCAGGCCAGGCCGGTGAGGAGGCGGCCCCCCAGCAACATCCACAGGTCTTGGGCCGCGGTGATGACGGCAAAGCCGGCCACGAAGGGCACGGAGCACAGCAGGAGGCTCAGCTTGCGCCCGGCACGGTCCACCAGCCA
>NW_012099098.1:2005605-2008126 GCF_000951045.1 Mandrillus leucophaeus
GCGGCCGGCACCGGCCTCTCGCAGCCAATGGGCGGCGGGGGACGGGGAGACGGTGCTGGGCGGCATCGGAATCGCGGAGCAGAAGCAGCCAATAGGAATGCAAGGCGGGATTAGCGAATACGCTAGGACCCGCCCTCATATTAGAGTAGACCAATGGAAGCATAACGCTGATTAGCAAAGCGCGCTGGAACCGCCCCTAGGACGGAAAGGCCCTAGGTACGGGTGGGCGGAGTTTCCGTCTGGGAGCACACAATCACCCAATTGGATTGTAGTGCGAGCCCGTAGACGGGGCCAGAGAGCTGCCTCAGAACTGAGCTGGCCAATGAGGTTGGAGGGAGGAGTTTTTTTTCTGGCACCGCCTCTCAATCTAGCTTCAACCAATGAGGGTAGGGGCGGGGCGAAGGCGGAGCACGTGGGCCTCAGCCCGAGACTTCCCACCCCCAACTCTGAGAAGCTGCAAGTGTCCTGCCGGGTCCGGTTTGCAATTCCTGCCCCGCGTTAATCGCTGCCCTGGGGCTTGTATTGGAGGTATCTGACCTCTGCCTGGGCCCAGATCTGCAGGGGAGAGAGCCTCTAGGCAGACTGTCCTGGGCCGCCTCCCTCTCCTCTCGGACGCCAAGACTGGTCATACGCTCCCGCTAGGCTGCTGGCGGCGGAGGCGTGGCCCTGTGCACCGAAACCCATCTTTATGCTTCCCAGATTGCTGAAGGCTCGGGTCTCCAGGTGCTGAGGACCAGTGGTAGGCGGGGTACCCCACGCCCTCTGTGTGACAGATCTGGGCTTCACTCCCCCTCTTAAGTGTCACTCACTTCACAGCGAGTCCTGACTCTTGAATCTTCATCTACCTGTCTCCAAATTTTGAGTTCCCTGTAGATTTTAATGCCGCCTTCTCCCCGTGTGCACCCAAGTCGAATGATGAGGCACTGTTGGATCTCACCAGTTGTACCCAATTCATACCCAACACTCTGGTTGCAGGCAGCTGCGGTGGAATGCTGGTGTAATTCTGGAAAGAGCCAGGGCATGGGAGTAAGAGGCTTGGCTTGTAATCCCTCTCTGGGCCTTGTGTTTCCTCATCTCTAAGTGGGGATGACCATTATCTTCCAGGAGAGTTGTGAAGCAAGGTAATGTATATAAGACATATGAAGCACTCAAAGGCTAACCGGTATGATGAAGATAGTCATTTGACATACTGCAGTCACCTGATGGTTCTAGCAACCAACATTTTTCAATCCTGACCACAAGACTATCTTTAAAGACTTAGGCAACTGCCCTTCTGTACTCCCACAGCATCTAGTGCTTGATAACTCAAGTGCTAGATAACACAAAGCAGTGATAAATGCTGTGATAAGAATAACTCAAGGACTAGATGTGTATTCTTATCACAGCATTTATCACTGCTTTGTGACCCCTGTTTACTTCTGTCCTTCCCCAATGGACATGACCTCCTCTGGAGAGGAGGCACTTGGTGTTTGCAGAGTGGATCAGTGCCTCAAACTCCCTGGGCAGACACTGCACTTAGATGATTTTCTGTGTGACTCAGCCAGTCAGGTACACAGAAAGGATTGTGCAGGCACGGTGCTCCTCACCCTGTGGCCGATGGCTTCCCTTCCCGTGAGTGTGCAGAACTCACTTATTGGCCTTTGTAAACAAATAATGTTGCGAGAGCAGCCTCTTGCCCCCTTTTCATAGGCAAAGCACCATCAGCCTGACCAGTAGGGTCCACCTCTTGCCCTCGCTACATCCCTCCTCAGACCTGTGACTCTTGTCAAATTGTGGATAGCTCTAATGCTGCTGATTTGGAAGAATGCTCTAAAATAGTCCTTGGATTTTTTTATGCTATGCTGTGAAGCAAGAAACTTCAGGGAAAAAAAAAAGGAAAAACACAGATACAAGCTCATAAAGCTTACAAATTAGATGAACATGAAAAACACCAACCAGATCCAGCTGACACAAGGCACTTAGCCTGGCTCTGCATGGCAGACATGGGGAAAGCAAGGGCTCTGCAGTCAAAGAACTTGCAGGTTCAAACCATTGCTCCTTTTTGAGCCTGTTTCCTTATTTGAAAAGCAAGGATAATAAAACATAATTCATTAAACTGTTGGTGGGGTTGAGACAGTGTTTTTTCCCCCCTATATAAGAAAAGGGCATAAAAAACACGGAGGAAGAACGGGCATGCTAACTGCTGCAAAGAATATGAGCAGACACACGTGGCTATACACAGCCCCATCTGGGTATACCTAAATACCACTGGCTTCACTACTCTTGCCTCTTGCCTTCTGCCAAAGATGAACCAAGCAACCTTCCGCTTGGGTTATCATGCTGATCTGTTTGTACAAAAGACAGACAGGGGAGCTCTCCCCACAGTGTGCAAGGCCCACTAGGAGGTACGACCCAAACTTCTATAAAATCTGTCAGACCAAGGTCCTGTCAAACTCAGTTCTCCACACTCACAAAGAAGGCCTGCTGGCCGGGCGCGGTGGCTCACACCTGTAATCCCAGCATTTTGGGAGGCCAAGGAAGG
>NW_012099098.1:2008696-2020471 GCF_000951045.1 Mandrillus leucophaeus
TTTGAGACAGGGTCTCCCTCTGTTGCCCAGTCAGGAGTACAGTGGTGCGATCTTAGCTCACTGCAGCCTTGAACTCCTGGGCTCAAGTGATCCTTCCACCTTGGCCTCTCAAAGCACTGGGATTACAATGAGAATACTTTTAACCACACGGAGTAGCTGTTCTCTTGTTACATTATTGCAGAGTAACAATAAAACCACACAAAATAATCTGAAGACTTTTGACAAGCTCCTATGCCTTAATATTTTTCATGAGATGCAGGGAAGAAGGAGGAGCTTCTAAGATCTAGCCATTCAGCTTTTCTCAAAAGTCTACAGGCAGGAATGCAGCTGGTTCCAATCACAGTGAACTGAAACAGCAACTGGGGCCAAAGGTGCAGAAAGAAAACTTACTTATAATAAAGTTAAAAAGCAATGACTTTTCTTTATAAAAGAAACACATTATGTGACATAAATCAAAACTCTAATGAAAAAATTTTCCATCTAAGTATATAAAATATGAGAAGGTTGCAGTAAATAAGAATGAATATTTTTGATTTATTCAAAGTTTCAATCTAAAACCTCAATGAAATCTACCACCTTTATTACAAGGGGACTGATGGTTCCTGAACAGAAAGAAACAAAGGTCAGGAAAGATGGCACCGGACATTGGAGAGGGAACTGGCCGAGTGTGCAGAAGGTTTGGTCCAATAGATCACTGACAGGCTAAAAGCCACATTTTGTTGAGAAATGACAGCAGAACTGTTTAAAGAGTATAAATCTCCATAAGAAAACTAAAGATGGCAAATGAGATTTGAACTCTGTTACTTCAAGTCAATAATGTCTTCATCGGAGAAAGCCGTGAGCTGGAAGGGGCTGCTGCTGGAGACCGGGCTGCCCTCTCTGTCTGCAACAGGGTCCTGGTCAGAGCTGGTTGAGTGCCCCTCAGGGTTGGCTTCGGAAGTAGAAGCACTTTCCAAGGAGCCTGATGGGATCCTAGAAGAGACAAGTCACTGTAAGAGGATCTGTGGGAGTATTGCGGAACTGGGACTATTTTTTTCTGGCAATTTCCTGTTCATCTGAGCTCATGAGCTTGGCTCCCCAAACCCTCACTGTTATGTGGTAGAGGTGGGGAAGTGCTGGAATGCCACCCCCATCACCTCAGGGGGTTGTGAGGATTAAAGGCCGAGTGTGTGACACATGGAAGGTGTTTGTGAGGCATTATTTACCTACCTTTCTAAAGTGCAAATCTAGATAATGTCACCCTGCCTAAAACCCTCCCATGGGTGCCTAGGGCCAGAGGATCAGGCTGAAACTCATAACCAAGGTTCCGGGACTGGGCCTGTGACCCCTCCAGCCTTCCAGGGCACCCGTGACTCCCTCTGTTTCCTCCAGCTTCTCAGGACTCTTCTCAATAGCTGCATATTAATTTGACCAAAATTAGTTTCCACTTCTCAGGGACAAATACTCATTGGCCTGCAAAAGCCCACCTGACCCAACTGCTGCCCACTCTCGGCCTCACACGGTTCCTGGCTCCGTTCTCAACGCTCAAGTCTGTCCACTCTTCCTCCTGCCTTTTAACTGGCCATGCTAGGCCTGCTGCAGGGCCCTTGCCCTGAGGTCGTTGCTGTCAGAAGGGCTGTTCCCCTAGCTTCTTACCATTCATTCCAAGCCCAGCCCAATGCTACTTCCTCAAAAAGCTTTCCTTGAGCTCTCTCTCAGAGTAGACCTTCTCTGAGAAGGTCTACTCAGAGACCCTGTCTCTTCTTTTTCATTTCTTTATAGCACTTGTCACTATTTGAAATGATTTTATTTGATACTTGTTTACAGGTTTGCTGTCTGTTTTCCCACACTAGAATGCAAAGTCCCTGAGGGCAGGGGCCTTGTTAGGTTATGACTTATGAGAGGAGGCTCAGCCTCCCCTGATGTTTGAGACCCTCCCTGCCCCAGGTGTGGGCTGGATGGCAACCCCTTGTTACACATCACCTGCCACGCTGGAATGCAGTAATTGTCTGGACCCTTGTTGGTCTTTGCCACTGGCCTGGGAACCCCTTGAAGGCACAGGTGGGGGCTTAGTCCTTTCCATATCTTAACACATTCTGGGGTGCTCCAAGAATGTATGTTGAGTGAATGAATGAAGCTTGGACATATGAACTTATCACTTTCCACACTGAAGCATGTGTGATGTTGCTTGAAGGACAACAGAGATCTTATACGACAAATCAGCGTGACTTAATTACTATTCACTGACATGTGATGCTGAGCTGGCATTCAGATAGGCTGGACTGTGTATGTGCTACCAGTACTGCATTCCTGCATAGAGAGCACCTATTTCTCTGCAGTCTTACTGTTTTGTTTTGTTTTTTTTTTGAGACGGGGTCTTGCTCTGTTACCCAGGCTGGAGTGCAGTGGTGTGATCATGGCTCACGGCAGCCTTGACCTCCCAGAAGGAGGTGATCTTCCCACCTTAGCCTCCCAAGTAACTGGGACTACAGGCACACACCACCAGATCCAGCTAATTTTTTTTTTTTTTTTTTTGTAGAGATGGGTCTTGCCGTATTGCCCAGGCTGGGATTGAACTCTTGGGCTCAAGTGACCTTCCCTTCTCAGCCTCCCAAAGTGTTGGGATTACAGGCATAAGCCACCATGCCTAGCAGGCATTTTTATTTTAAAAACTCTCTGTTGATCTGGTGAGGAAAAAGTCTCTCTCTCTCCATATATATACACATATATAAAATATAAAAATATACATATATAAAGTATAAATATATATATATAAAAATATATATATCTTGCTCTGTTGCCCAGGCTGGAGTGCAGTGGCATGATTTTGGCTGACTGCAGCCTCCGCCTCTCACGTTGAAGCGATTCTTCTGCCTCAACCTCCCAAGCAGCTGGGACCACAGGGATGTGCCACCACGCCTGGCTAATTTTTGTATTTTTAGTAGAGACGGGGTTTCACTGTGTTGGCCAGCCTAGTCTCGAACTCCTGACCTCGGGTGATCCGCCCGCCTCGGCCTCCCAAAGTGCTGGGATTAAAGGCATGAGCCACCGCGCCCGGCCTGGTCTCAATATATTTGAATGAGCATTTGACTGCTGGTATGTGTGCCCATTTGTCTAGATCCCTCCCCGGCAGGCCTGAGGGTCTGGGTACCCTCAGAGAGGAGCAGGCTGCTGGCCCTCTGCTGTAGCTGCCAAAGGGGCCACTAGTGGCATCATCAATCCACAGAAGGGGCCTCCTGGGCAGTGCTGTGACTCACAGGTCCACCACCCTGAGCAGGGGCCTCTCCGTCTCTTTACCTGTCACTGCTAGATGACCTCACTGCCCCTGGCTTGGGGCCTCCTTGGCTTTCTTCTAACCGCTTCCGGGGTTTTGATTTGGCCTTTGGCGCTCCTTCTGACTTGGGTCCACCTTCATCCGAGAGGCCTGGATTGAGAATCATAGGTCAGAGGGTCACTACCACAGGGCTGCCACGGAGACAGAAAAGACCCTTATTTTTTCTTGGTTGGGAACTGGTGCATTGTTGTGCTAGAGTCAGGAAGAAAGATGATAGAATATATATTTTCAAATTATTGGTTTTCTTGTTGGTAGAAGGTTTTTATTTTCTAATTATAAAGTATACACACATTGCAAAAAAATTAGAGACTCAAAGAGCCTAATGAGGAGAGATCATCTATAGTCCTACCGCTGATAACCCTGTAATTCTCTAATTCAGAGGTTCCGTTTTGCAAAAGCTCAGTGGTTTGTAAACAGTGGTGGGCAGATCAAGCTTTGATATGGAAGACTGTGTTAAAAATAGCAATACATTTATTTTAAAAACACAGTGGAAGGCACCAACTTGAAAAACCAATGGACTTTGTTAGTGTCAAGGCCTGCCCTGTCAGGTGGCCTGAATCCCCTCCTCCAGTTGTTCAGGAAATATTACTGCAGTGCAGGGATGTGCTCAGGCCACCTGTCACGCAGATCCCAATCTAAATTTTCAAACCAGTTTTTATTGGTTTATCATGTCACTTTCATTTTTCCTTATTTTGTTTCCACAAATCTGAACAAAAAGGTTTCTAACAGTTTAACCTTTTCACACTTATCAGGGGCTTTATGTTTCTCTGGTTTGGCCTCTCATCTTTTTTTTTTTTTAAAGACAGGGTGTCTCTGTCACCCAGGCTGGAGTGCAGTGGTGTCACCATGGCTCCCTGTACCCTTGACCTCCTGGACTCAATTGATTCTCTTGCCTCAGCTTCTTGAGTAGCTGGGACTATAGGCGCATGTCACTATGGCTGACTAATTTTTTTGTATTTTTTGTAGAGATGGGGTTTCACCATTTTACCCAGGCTGGTCTTGAACTCCTGAATTCAAGTGATCTCCTGCCTCAGCCTCTCCCAAAATGCTGGGATAACAGGTGTGAACCCAGTGCCATATTTATACTGAGAGAAAAGAGCTCAACATGTATCTTTCATCTGTTCCATCCACAGACCTGCCCCCACTGTCTAGGGCTGGGAGAAGTAATAAGGGAACTGAACACACACGTGTAAAAACATGGTACATTTCCACTTTGGGATATACCAACATAAAATGTTGCCTGAGGACTGTGGGATATAAATCCTTCTAGACACCTTTCTAGGAAATCATATATAGATTGGTACTTTTATTTTTAAAAATGGTATCAGACTAGACATAGTGTTTTATAAACTGCCCATTTCCCCCCTTCACATGGCTTGGGCAGCTTTCCACACCAATAAATATAGATCAACAACATCACTGTTGGTGGCTACACTATAGTGTATTCCTTGGTATAGATGTATTAGAACTTACTTATAAATCCCTTCTTAAAAGGAAAGTTTCCTTTTAAACTCATTGTTTTTGAGGACAATTCATATCCAAAGATAAAACCAGCTGGTCTGTTCACAGACAGTGGAAACCAGGATTGAGAACCATTACCCAGTAGTTCCCTGCGGGTCCTGCTTGCTATTTCTTTGATCTCCATGCGAGACAGGGACAAGGAGTGCGTGACAGGAATGGCAGCGAGGCCCACACTGATGGGAGTGGGTGGGGTGATGACCTTGGAGACTAAGGGCGACTTCAGAGGTCGCTCGATGCTTCTGCCCACGAGGTTTCTAAGTGGAATCTTGTACAGATTTTTTGATTGAATTTCACCTGAAATGTGATTTCAAAAAGAACATCAGAACTTTAACAAAAGTTCATATTATTTACAAGAGAGTAATCTCTTGTTCCTTAACATAGCATGAAGGAAGACTTTATGTCACACACTGATCTGTAATGTCCCACTGGGAGGGCTGGCCGGGAGCACTAATTTGAGGGTGCCTGATGGCTCTGCATTTTCTAAAGCATTTTCATGTGTAAATTAGGTAAAATGCACTCGTGACTGCACAGGAAAAAAGACTAGACAAGAAAAGCAAAAAGCTGCCCTGCTTGGGAAATTCTGTGCTTTCTCTTAACTGTGTGCAGTAAAGACGAGTGATGTGGTAAGAATTTATGAAAAGCGGTGTGTTCAAAGCAATGAGGTAACCACAGCAGAGGCCTCTGGGGTTTGCAGGCAAAGCCAGATAGAGTGAAAGACTGCATGTGCTAAGGAATGTCTAGGCTTGATGACTCTATTCTTTTAGCTATCAAAACCCACTACTGTTAACAGCCCTGAAGGAAAAATAACTGCTGTTGCAAGTTGGAAACTCTATAGCCTTTAACTCCCTTCTTCCCGCTGAAACTTTTTTTTTTTTTTTTTTTTTTTTGAGAGAAGGTCTTGTTCTGTTGCTCAGGCTGGAGTGCAATGATGCAGTCATACAATCATGACTTACTGCAGCCTTGACCTCCCAGGCTCAAGTGAACCTCCCACCTCAGCCTCCTGAGTAGCTGGGACCACAGGTACATGCCACGACAGCCAGCTAATTTAATTTTAGTTTTTGTAGAGACAGGGTCTCACTCTGTTGCCCAGGCCAGAGTGCAGAAGTGCAATCCCGGCTCAATGCAGCCTTGACCTCCGGTGCTCAGGTGATCCTCCCAACTCAGCCTCCCAAGTAGCTGGGACTACAGGCACATGTCACCACGCCCAGCTAGTTTTTGTATTTTTTTTTTTTTTTTAGAGACAGGGTTTTGCCCTGTCTTGCCCAGCTGGTCTTAAACTCCTGGGCTCAAGCGATCCATCTGCCTCAGCCCGCCAAAGTGCTGGGATTACACGTGTGAGCCACAGTGCCTAGCCCAGTTTGTTTGTTTATTTATTTATTTTTACAATGGAGTTTTGTTGTTATCACAAGGTTTCTTAAGAACACAACCAATGTATTCAGACTGCAATATTTCTTTTTTTTTTTTTTTTAGACGGATTCTCACTCTGTTGCCCAGGCTGGAACAATCTCGGCTCACGGCAACCCCCACCTCCCAGGTTCAAGCGATTCTCCTGCTTCAGCCTCCCAAGTAGCTGGGATTACAGGTGCATGCCACCACGCCTGGCTAATTTTTGTATTTTTAGTAGAGATGGGGTTTCACCATGTTGGTCAGGCTGGTGTTGAACTCCTGGCCTCCGGTGATCTGCCCGCCTCGGCTTCCCAAAGTGCTGGGATTATAGGCGTTAGCCACCACACTTGGCTGGTTTCTTTTTTTAATGGCTTTACATAGTAACTTCTTTAAGCAGTAATCACATGTAGATATTAGACAATGAACTAGAGAAATTAGAGTGGATTACAGATATTAATCAAACAGTAAAACTTGGACATTACCTTCCCCCAGGGAAGAAGGAAATACTGGAGTATCTCGGCCCGGGGGTGTCTGAGGAGAATTGCCGGCACTGGCCCCCTTGGAGCTGCCTCCAGATGAGACCTCATTCACAGCTGCAGTTGCTGTGAAGTATATATCCGACTAGAAAGAAAGAGAGAGCATTACCGGGCTGCCTGGTGTTTTGGGCCTTGCATCCACTGGCCCTCCTGCCATCACTGCAAACCCTCCAACTGGTCCCCATCCTTGGAGCATGCAGAGAAGTGCGGGATGCCGGGGCGAGGGATGGAGGGAGCCTTCCGGAGGAAAGCCCAGCGTGGCTAGTTACACTTTTCCGGAGTATTCCACTCCCCGCCACTTTTCCTCATCTATTTGTTGATCCACAATAGAAAATAGTCAATGTTCCACCACACATCTTCTGCAATCACAAACACAGCACACACTTCCCTAACAGGAATCTCAGGCACCTGGAGTGTTAGAATGGGAAAGATCTTAGGGATTCGGTTAGGCCCATTTGGCAGATGGGGAAACGGATTATTCATTCACTGATCCAGCAGATACTCAGGCACACCCGTGATGCGCCGGCGCTGGTGCTGACAGCAGTGGTGTGCTGGATGTGATTTATGAGATCCAATTTTCAGGAATTTTGCAAACTGGCTGTTAAACACACATGATTAGAAATAAAATTATACAAACCTAAATAAACAAAGGCCCTAAATATCCAAATTCAACCATTCCTAATTATTTGACTGTGCTTACTATTACATCTGCTCTGGAGTTATTGATACCAACAGTGTCTGTGGGGCTTGGGGGAGAGATACTGCACCATGGGGGATAATGCACGTCTCCCCAACACCACCTGCAGTGGCGTCTCACTGGGAGCTTGAAATCAATCATGGAGGGACTCTTTACACCATGGAATCCAGCGAGGACTATCAGTTCCACTTTGATTTGTTTTGTTGATTGTCTATACTTACAGTGATGCAGAAAGTACTACTAATGAACAAGAAATGTGGAAGTGTGTTTAGTCGGGTACAGAAGCTGAAAGAAGTTTCAGTTTAATGACTATAAGTTGTATGAGGTTGAAAAATAGTTTTATAGCAGATTACCTATCAGATTAAAATTACAAAAAAATGCGTGGATTGAGATATAACTCCAAGTGTAAAATAATGGTTGAAATGCAACTGTAGACTGGCTATGGATATAAGAATTCAGCAAATATTAACAAAAGCATTTTGTAAGAACCAATTGGCTAAGTGGATTTTTATGATAAACAGCATTGTATATTTATCATTTGTAAATTGTAAGCTATTTACAATCAATGAATGTACACACATATAATACATACATGCACATATGTACACATATCATACATATATGTACATATGTGCACACACGTTTTCCAGAGCACTGGGGGACCGAAGCACTGAGCACACCACTGGTGCTATGACAGTGAGTAAGACAGCATGGCCCCTGCTCTCACAGAACCATCAGGGCAGCAGCAAAGATGAACAAATAAGCAGTCACCTACCACCAAATGTGATGGATGTCAGGACCAGGGAAGGGAACAGGGGACACAGCGGGGGAGCCAGCCCAGTCTGGCAGGGCTGGGGAGGACTTTCTGGGCCTGACTCAGGGGAGGGGACTAGAACAAGAACCCCCAGAGTATGTGCCAGTGACAAAAGACATCTTGGAAGGCATCTCTGTTCCTGCATCCCTCCGTTTTGCCCTAGCTCTTGGTTATGAGGCATGGATTAATCAATTAGCCATGTTTCATAGGCTATGAATTCAAATTGAGGACAGAGGGTGGGAAAGGAAGAAAGATTGCAAGCTCTGACTTTTCTAGACTTGGACTGTCCTCCAGGGCAGCAGTGACGTGAATAACTGACCCAGTCTCTGATCAGGGATATCTCTTTTCAGCTAAGTGCTCCCCAGCGGCCACCAGCACTGACTGACTATTAACAAAGCTGAGGAGTGTTCTGAAAGCCCACAGAAATCACACACGAAAACCCAACAGATCAGTCTGGTTTCAGGCTTTCCATCTCGCGCTGGCATTCTGACACAGGTCTTCATCAGCCTAACTTGACAAGAGGCGGCTTCTGTGCTCACCTGAAATCCCACAGTGCTGGGGCCCGCCAAACCCCTCAGAGAGAAAATCTCAGTCCTACTCACCCTGGAGGCCACGAGCTGCAGCTGTGGCACGACTGCGGTGTGGACCAGGTTCCCGTTCACCACCAGGCGGATCTCCATGGAGTCGGTGGTGAAGGCCAGGAGATACGGGAAAGCACAGACTGCAAGGGAACAGGAGTGTCACCTCCCAGTTGCTAGCTTGGTGGCTGCGGACGGGCTGTGACTCATAGTCACGCTCACTTCTCTAGAAACTTCCATCTCTCATTCCTCTGGTTGCTTTTCTCCTTCCTTCACATGTGCACGTGGCCCTGATCCTAAGGTAGCCTTGGCTCCCAAGATAGCCTCCCCTTGGTTGCCACACTCCGCCTCCCAGGAGGTGCGCACCGTCACCATGCTTGCTGCCATTTTCCCCTATGGAAACCCCATTGCCTGATCTTCCAGTGAGGCAGCTCACTTGCCAAAGTCCTGTGGGGAGTCCCTTCTGTTGTTCAGATACCAGCCTGACATTCTCTCTGCAGGCCCAGGCCATCCTGCCTGGGACACTTCCCTTTGGTCGCTCTTCAAGGCCCAGCCCTGGAGGAGCCCTCAGTGCTCCTCACTCCTCCCCTGTGCTCCTCCTGCTGCACGTCTGAGCAGGGGCTGCATCTTATTCCTCACCGGCCCTCACAGTGTCCCTCAAGATCAATGGGTTTGCTGAGTTATTTGTTAAGGGCTGGCCCCTCTGCTTGAAATGATTTGAATGACACACTGGCTTCCAGGTGCTGTGCCTGCCCTGGCTGCCCTGTGGCACACCTCTTTCTTCCTGGCACTTCGTGTCGTTCCCTCCTTCAGGCTCTCTCTGCACTCTTTCCGTGGATGAGCTCATCTGCTCTCCTGGCTTTCCTGGTGACTCTGCCGACCACATCTATGCCTCTGGCCGTGACTTTCAAGCCCCTCCAGTAACGGTTCAAAACCTCCCTTTCCTGTCTACCAGATCTAATCTGTCATCAAGTCTGACTGGTCCTCCCAGGATCTTAGATCGGTCCCTCTGTCCTCCTCTGAAAATGCTGTCCTGTGGACCTATTAACACATAGCTTTATTGTGAGGACAAAAGAAAGAACTGGAACATTCTTGGCTCTGATCTGACTCCCAAAACGCAATGGCCAGTTGTGGATCTTGAATCACAAACACAAAGCATCACTGCTCACGTCTGACATTTTAGTGGCAGGCAGGTACCTGAGTTTCTATGAAACATATACCACAGGTGCTAAAAGCACTGTGCTTCTCCCTGAGGTCAGCCAGCATTTTGAGGCTGGAGACCGTACACTTGAATTTTAGAAAAACGAAAGTGAGGCCCAGAAATGAACTGAGGTGCTGAAATGATAACCAAGTACTGAAAAATGACATTTAATTGCTCTCAAATGCATACATGCTCAGGCACTGAGAGAAACTAGGAAGAACAGTAGAAGACAATAGTCCCAAAAGGGGAACAAAAAGAAAAAAAAATGACAAAGAAAAAGAACGCTCTGAATACTAATCATATGCATGTAATTTATGGCAATTTCGCAGTAAGCCAGTGATTTGCTTACATAGGATTTGCTTACAACAGTTCAGACATACCTATGAAGGGGGAAAGCGTTATGATAAAGATTTTTCTTACCAATTGCACAGGGAGCCTGGTTCCAACAGAACTGGAAATCTGACGCAGAGGGTTGAACCAAAAAAGAGCCACCATTAAAGGGGCAAACCTTTTTATAGATGCAACTGTCTGCAATGAAAACAACAGCAACTCATTTTTGTTAGAGACAACACTTAAATGACTGTAATTAAATAAATGAAAAACAGGCAACAAGAATAGTATCCTATCTGCTAGTTCTTTATAAATAGCCAGTATGAATACTGCCAAGATGCTGGATACTTAGGGTCAAAGGCCTAAGTATCTGAACCGTCTGAGCCAGAATAATATTACTACTACAAGTAATAAGAGCTGCTGTTTTGGGAGAATTTACTATGTGCCAGGCACTGAGCTTGAAAGCCATTATCCCATTTAATCTGTAGAAAGTAGAAAGATTATCCCATTTAATCTTCACAAAGTAGATACCATTATTACACTCACTTTACAGATGAGAAAACTGAGGTTAGGAGAGGCGAAGTAGTTTGTCCAAAGTCTCACAAGTACTGTGTGGGGGAAGCAGGGTTTGGACACAGGTCTGCGTGACTGCAGAGCCCGTGTGCTTCATGCCTATGCCCTACTGTCCCCCACACTTGTGAACGGTCAAGAAAGGACACCTGACGGCAGCCCCTGGCTGGAGAATGCCCTCCTGCAAGGCGGATCACACCTTGAGCCTCATTCAGGACAAGGGTGGTGGGAGCCAGATACCCCCCCTGCAAACATTTTATTATTATTCAAGAGGACTTGAAGCCATATGCCTGTATCCTCTTGCTGAACCTCAACCAGTACTAGATTAAGACAAGGTTCATTCAAGTACATTGTTCCTGGCCTGCTGCAAGCTCTAAACACAAGTCCATGTGGTTCAGACCCTCTTAGAGTGAGAAAGTCCATGGAGAAACAAAGCCCCCATTTATTACAGAAGTTCATCACATTTTAAAAATTTAAATTAAAAAAAATTTTTTTTAAGAGACAGAGTCTTGTTCTGTCACACAGGCTGGAGTGCAGTGGTGTGATTACAGCTGATCGCAGCCTCCCCATCCCAGGCTAAAGTGAGCCTCCTACTTTAAATCCCCCAGTAGCTGGGACTACAGGTGCACACTGGCACGTCCAGCTATTTTTTTTTTTTTTTTTTCAGTAGAGACAAGGTCTCGCTATGTTGCCTAGGCTGGTCCAACTCCTGAGCTCAAGCAATCCTCTCGCCTTGGCCTCCCAAACCATCATGTTTTAGCCATGCATTTCTTTCTCAATGAAAGACCGAGTTATTGTTGTTGTTGTTGTTATTATTATTATTATTATT
>NW_012099098.1:2021769-2022389 GCF_000951045.1 Mandrillus leucophaeus
AAATACAATAAAAATAAAATAAAATAAAATAAAATGTACAATTCAGTGAATTTTAGTATATTTACAGAGTTGTCCAACATCACCATGATCTAATTTTAGAACTCTCATCACCCTAAAATGAAACCTCACTCTCCATTTCTTCCCCTAGCCCTAGTCAACCACTTATTTGCTTCTGTATCTGTGGATCTGCCTTTTCCGGACATTTCATATAAATGGCATCATACAACACATGGCCTTTTGTGTCTGCACTGAGCATGATGTTTTTGAGGCTCATCCATGTGTCAGTGCATCATTCCTTTTTATGGCCAAATAATATTCCGCTGTATGAATAGCCTACATTTTGTTGATCTACTTACCATTTGATGGGCATTTGGGTTGTTTCTACTTTTTGCTACTGTTAATAAAGATGCTATGAACATTCCTGTACAAGTCTGTGTGGATATATATTCATTTCTCTTGTATAGATTGCTGGTTTTATGTAAGTCACATGATTTTATTTTATTCAGAATGTTATTTACTGTTAAATACTTTGTATCTATATCTACATCTTCATGAGCTTCGTTATTTTTTTCTGTGTTTTGTTGTAGAATATTTGAGGAAAAAAGAAAAACATAAATAAG
>NW_012099098.1:2023789-2025480 GCF_000951045.1 Mandrillus leucophaeus
TTTTTTTTTGAGACAGAGTCTTGCTCTATCACCCAGGCTGGAGTACAGTGGCGCAATTTTGGCTCACTGCAGCCTATGCCTCTTGGGTTCTGCCTCTTGGGTTCAAGCAATTCTCCTGTTCAGCCTCCTGAGTAGCTGGGTCTACAGGCGTGCCCCACCACACCTGGCTAATTTTTTTGTTTTTGGTAGAGATGAGGTTTCACCATGTTGGCCAGGCTGGTCTCGAACTCCTGACCTCAAGTGATCCACCCGCCTTGGCCTCCCAAAGTGCTGGGATTACAAGTGTGAGCCATCGCGCCCGGCCAGTACTAATAGCATTTGGGTACTTCTTCATGTATTTTTATTAAGAATGAATAAGCAAGAGAAATATCATAAAGAAAAACAGAATTGAACTTCAAAATATAATTTGCTTTCTTCACTATACTGTATATTTTCTTCTATATATTTTTCTTTTTTTTTTTTTTTGAGACGGAGTGTCGCTCTGTCGCCCTGGCTGGAGTGCAGTGGCCAGATCTCAGCTCACTGTGAGCTCCGCCTCCCGGGTTTACGGTATTCTCCTGCCTCAGCCTCCCGAGTAGCTGGGACTACAGGCGCCCGCCACCTCGCCCAGCTAGTTTTTTGTATTTTTTAGTAGAGATGGGGTTTCACCGTGTTAGCCAGGATGGTCTCGATCTCCTGACCTCGTGATCCGCCCGTCTCGGCCCTCAAAGTGCTGGGATTACAGGCTTGGCCACCGCGCCTGGCCTTCTATGCATTTTTCAATAACGTAAGTTTAACTCACTGTATGGCATTTCAGTATTTGAATGTAACAAAACATCTTTACCAGTTTCCTCCTGTTTCCATTTAGTTTCCAAAGCTTTCTGCTTTATAAATGATGTTGTAACAGACAATCAAGAACTCATTATTCACAGTTTGCTGATTATGCCTTAAAATAATTGCCTGTGAGTACACAGGCTGTGTCCATTTAAAATCACATCCTGCCACCTTCTTCCCCAGAAGGCTGTACCATCTAGACCACTTCTAGCAGTGCAGACAGAGGTGCCTGAATCCATGACTCTGACAGTCTCAGCCAGTCTGAGTGACCAAATCATTTCAGTGATAATTTGCATATTAAAATTCTCAGTGGGGCACCATTTTTCCCATGCCGTTAATATAATTGGGAAGCCATTAGAATAAGGTGGTCCCAGTGCTGTGAGTTCCTACATAAGCAAACCAAAACCCAACTTAATGTAAAAGGTCATATTCTAGGAGCCAACCAGAAACCGTCAACTAACCTCTAACCCAGGACTTTCCACTGGAATGATCCAAGTAAAGCTACTGCTCCACTTCAGCAAATCAAATACTTTCTTTGCTTTGCTTCTGCATTCACCCTATAAAAGCCTCTTTGTTCCCTCGGGTTTGGAGCTGCCTGATTAATAAATCACTGTCATCTGGGCTCAGTGGCTCACTCCTGTAATCCCAGCACTTTGGGAGGCCAAGGCAGGCAGATCACTTGAGGTCAGGAGTTTGAGACCAGCCTGGCCACCATGGTGAAACCCCATCTCCACTAAAAATAGAAAAAAATCAGCCAGGCCTGGTGGTAGGTGCCTGTAATCCTAGCTACTTGGGAGGCTGAGGTGGGAGAATCACTTGAACCTGGGAGGCAGATATTGCAGTGAGCTGAGATCGCGCCACTGCACTCCAGCCTGGGC
>NW_012099098.1:2027755-2029181 GCF_000951045.1 Mandrillus leucophaeus
TTTTTTTAAGAGACAGAGTCTTGTTCTGTCACACAGGCTGGAGTGCAGTGGTGTGATTACAGCTGATCGCAGCCTCCCCATCCCAGGCTAAAGTGAGCCTCCTACTTTAAATCCCCCAGTAGCTGGGACTACAGGTGCACACTGGCACGTCCAGCTATTTTTTTTTTTTTTTTTTCAGTAGAGACAAGGTCTCGCTATGTTGCCTAGGCTGGTCCAACTCCTGAGCTCAAGCAATCCTCTCGCCTTGGCCTCCCAAACCATCATGTTTTAGCCATGCATTTCTTTCTCAATGAAAGACCGAGTTATTGTTGTTGTTGTTGTTATTATTATTATTATTATTATTGAGACGGAATCTTGCTCTGTCGCCCGGACTTGAGTGCAGTGTCTAGATCTCAGCTCACTGCAACCTCCGCCTCCCAGGTTCAAGTGATTCTCCTACCTCAGCCTCCCAAGTAGCTGGGATTACAGGCACCCGCCACCATGCCCAGCTAGTTTTTGCATTTTTAGTAGAGGCAGGGTTTATCCATTTGGCCAGGCTGGTGTTGAACTCCTGAACCCTCAGGTGATCCACCTGCCTCGGCCTCCCAAAGTGCTGGGATTACAGGCGTGAGCCACCGTGCCCGGCCTGAATTTTTATGAACATCATGAAGAATGGATGTTAACAAATATCTGAATGTTAATTATTGACACACAACAACAGGGATGACTCACAGACATAATACTGAGTAAAAAAAAGAAAAGCTAGATATTTGAGTACATACTGTATAATTTCATTCGTTTAAATGTTTAAAGCTGTCTACAGAGGGTAGAGGTAAAGATGGTAGTGTTACTCTGAGAAGATAATGACATGTAAGAACAATATCTCGGATTAGCGTCCCCACCTACATTTTAGAATCACATTTCTAATTTCCAAAAAAAAAAAAGGAAGAAAACATGATATAATTAACAACTTGATGAGTCAGCAGATACAGAGTTTTGTTGCAATTGGGTCTTGGCTGCATTAGTATGTTTACTGTTTGAAAAATAATGAAACCCGGTCGGGCGCAGTGCCTCACGCCTGTAATCCCAGCACTTTGGGAGGCCAAGGTGGGCAGATCACAAGGTCAGGAGAGCGAGACCATCCTGGCTAACACGGTAAAACCCCGTCTCTACTAAAAATACAAAAAACTAGCCGGGCGAGGTAGCAGGCACCTGTAGTCCCAGCTACTTGAGAGGCCGAGGCAGGAGAATGGCATGAACCTGGGAGGTGGAGCTTGCAGTGAGCCAAGATCACGCCACTGCACTTCAGCCTGGGCCATAGAGCAAGACTTCGTCTCAAAAAAAAAAAAAAAGAAAAATAATGAAACTATTTTAAATTATTAAAAATAACAGCTTTACTGAGATCTTTTATAGATCACAAAATTCATCCATTAAAAATGCACAATTC
>NW_012099098.1:2033886-2060732 GCF_000951045.1 Mandrillus leucophaeus
AGCGATTCTCCTGCCTCAGCCTCCCAAGTAGCTGGGATTACAGGCACACGCCACCATGCCTGGCTAATTTTTGTATTTTTAGTAGAGATGGGGGTCTCACCATGTTGGCCAGTCTGGTCTCAAACTCCTGACCTCAAGTGATCTGCCCACCTTAGCCTCTCAAAGTGCTGGGATTACAGGTGTGAGCCATCGCGCCTGGCTTTAATGTCGTCCTTAGAAAGGCTCTCTCCACCGCTAAGAGTTGGTACACAGTGGTTCATATTTTCTTTTATAAATTTCAGAAACTGACTTTTTATATTTCACTTTTAATTTATTTAGAACTAAAAACAGAGGCATATATTTACTTTCTCCAAAAGTTTGTCCAATTGTCCCAACGTTATTTTTTAAAAAATTCATCATGTCTCTACAGATTTGAAATGCTACTTTCATCGTGTACATTTTATATATACTTGAGTTTATTTCTGGACTTTATTCTGTTGTATTGAGTGGCTTATCTATTCTTGCACCGGCATCACAGTGTGCTAATTATTGTAGCTTTGCAATAAATTACAATTTTGAAGAAATAACCATCCTTCATGACAAATCTTTTAAAAAAATTTCTGGCAAATCATTCATCTAATCACTCAGCAGATATTTATGGAGTGCCTACTATGTGCCAGGCATAAAGAGAAAAGAATTGGGATTCTGTCTGGAATCACAGTAATTTACTTCATCTGAGGAGAAATACACATCTTTGCAAGATGAAGTCTTCCCATTCAGTAGCATAGTATATTTGTCCATTTGTTCAAACTTCTTCTTAGATTCTGCAGTGATGTTGGATTGTCCTTGTCCCAAAATCCATGAGGGTTGGGACCCTTTTGTGGAGGCTAGTTTTTAAAAAACTATCCAATACCTTCTATACTTACTGACTCAATCAGATTTTCTGCCATTTTTTAGGACAATTTTAGGAATTTATTTTCAACTACAAAATTGTTCCTCTTACCTAGATTTCAAAACTTACCATATTTCATTGAATCTAGGATGTCACTGAATAAAAGATGTACCGTTTTTCTGGCAAAAGTAATAAGATACATCATTTAAAACGTCTCATCAAAAAAAAGAAAGAAAGAAAGAAAGCTGTCCACTATAATTAAAAGATGCATGCTAAATTCAGAGATGTTAAAATGTTAAGAGGCCGGGTGCAGTGACTCATGCCTCTAATCCCAGCACTTTGGGAGGCCAAGGCAGGTGGATCACTTGAGGTCAGGAGTTTGAGACCAGCCTGACTGACATGGTGAAATTCCGTCTTTACCAAAAATACAAAAATTATCCGGGCATGGTGGTGAGTGCTTGTAATCCCAGCCTACTTGGGAGGCTGAGGCATGAGAATTGCTTGAACCCAGGAAGCAGGGGTTGCAGTGAGCCAAGATCACGCCACTGCACTCCAGCCTGGGTGACAGAGTGAGACTCTGTCCCTAAAACAAACTAACAAAAAAAAGATGTCATTGGAGGTTACAGTCATCAGAAGGCTTGACTTGGGTCTACTTTCAAGATGGCACACTCACATGGTTCTTGGCAGAGGCCTTAGTTCCTCACCACAGGGACCTCTCCCTTGAGCTGCTTGAGTGTCCTCAGGACATGGCAGCTGGCTTCTCCAGAATGAGCGACACAAGAAACAATAAGGCAACTACAATGCCTTTGTTGATCTAGTCTCAGAGGTTGCATACCTTCACTGCTACCATATTCTGTTTGATAGACAGGAATCACTAAGTCCAGCCTGCCTACAAAGGAAGAGGAATGATCTCCACCTCTAGGGAAGAAGTATCAAAGAACTTGCGGACATATTTTAAAACCTCCACAATGGACATTTGTGTTGTTTTCAGTTTTGGGCTAATACAAATAATGCTACTATGAATATTTGGATACAAATCTTTGTGGGGACATACAAATGCTTTTTTTTTTACCCCCTGAGACAGAGTTTGCTCTGTCACCCAGGCTGGGGTGCAGTGGCACAAGCTTGGCTCACTGCAACCTCTGTCTCCTAGGTTCAAGCAATTCTCCTGCCTCAGCCTCCCGAGTAGCTAGAATTACAGGCACCTGCCACCGCGCCTGGCTAATTTTTTTTGTATTTTTAGTAGGACAGGGTTTCACCATGTTGACCAGGCTGGTCTTGAACTCCTGACCTTAGGTGATCCACTTGCCTTGGCCTCCCAAATTGCTGAGATTACAGGTGTGAGCCACCGTGCCTGGCCTGTGCTTTCATTTCTTTTGCATCCATTCCTAGAAGTGGAACGGCTGGGCCATATGGTGAGTGAATGTTTAACTTTTTGAAGAACTGTTTTCCAAAGTGATTATACCAATTTACATTTCCACCAGCCACACATGAGAAAGCCATTTTCTTCACATCCTTACCAACACTGATTACGAGCAATCGTTTTCATTTTAGCCATTTCATAGCTGTGTGATGGTATCTCATCGTAGTCTTTAAAAAAAATTTTTTTTTTGTAGAGATGGAGTCTCACTATACTGCCCAGGCTAATCTTGAACTCTGGCCTCAAGTGATCCTCCCATCTCAGCCTCCCAAAGTGTTGGGATTACAGGCGTAAGCCACTTTGTCCAGCCCTCATTGTGGTTTTAATTTGCATTGCCCTAATAGCTACTGATATTGAACATCTTTTCATGTGCTTGTTTACCATCCACAAATCTTCTTTGATGGAATATCCGATTAAGTGTTTTGCCCTCTTTTTAACTGGGTTATTTTCTTATTATTGAGAGTTCTTTATATTTTCCCTTTACAGTCCTGTATGAGATAGGTGATTTGCAAATATTTTCTCTCTGTGCCTTTTCATTCGCTTGTTTTTCAAAGAGGTTCTTACTTTTAATGAAGTTCAATTTATTAATTTTTTCTTTTATGGATTATACCTTTGGTGTGGTATCTAAGAAATTTTTGCCAATCCAAGCTCATAAATATCTTCTATGCTTTCTTGTAGAAGTTTTTATTAGGCTTTAGGTTTTTCCTGTAGTTTTATGATCCATTTTGAATGAATTTCTAAATATGATGTGAGGAGCCTTTCCTTTTTTTTTTTTTGAGACAGGTTCACTCTTGTTGCCCAGGTTGGAGTGCAATGCCGCAATCTCAGCTCATTGCAACCTCCGCCTCCTGGGTTCAAGTGATTCTCCTGCCTCAGCCTTCCAAGTAGCTGGGATTACAGGCATGCGCCAGCACGCCTGGCTGATTTTTGTATTTCGTAGAGGCAAGGTTTTACCATGCTGGTCAGGCTGCTCTCGAACTCCTGACCTCAGGTGATCCACCCACCTCAGCCTCCTAAAGTGCTGGGATTACAGGCATGAGCCGCCACATCCAGCCTCTTTTTTTTTTGAGACAGAGCCTCACTGGCTGGAGTGCAGTAGCCTGATCTCGACTCACTGCAGTCTCTGCTCCTGGGTTCAGGTGATTCTTGTGCCTTGGTCTCCCAAGTAGCTGGGATTGCAGGTGTGCACCACCATGCCCAGCCAATTTTTTGTGATTTTAGTAGAGACAGGGTTTCACCATGTTGGCCAGACTCAAGTAATCTGCCCACCTCAACCTCCCAAAGTGTTGGGATTACAGGCGTCAGCCATCACGCCCAGCCAGGAGTCTTTCTAAACAGCAGCAAAATCAAAGTGGACAATATTTTTATTCACTCTTCCACCAAGAGGGAGGCAGATCATGTCTTATCTCTGCAACCTGAAAGGCCTCTTTTGTACTTTTAGGCTTTGATGTTCTTTTTTCAGAGACCAGGGTCTCACTATATTGCTCAGGCCGGTCTTGAACTCCTGGCCTCAAGAGATCCTCCTGCCTTAGCCTCTCAAAGTGCTGGGAAAACAAGTGTGAGCCACCGGACCCGGCCGATTTTATCTTTTTAAAAAGGCTGGGTGGGTGACAGTCTAACAGCATCTAGGATAAAATCACTGTAAAATAATCTTGAACTCAGCCACTCCAAGTTATAGCACCACTCACACATTTAACCTATATTCCTAAGCTGTTGTTTTGATTCCCAGAGCTCATGTAGGCCACCTGATCTCAACCTAATTCACTAAAACATCCACTCTGATGCTTGTACGCTACAGCAATAGCAATACTTGAGGCTTCTTTTCATTTGCTAGGAAGGTCCCTGGTTCCTCTGGTGGCTTGATCTTACTCACTTTAAAAGTAAAATTCGCTGAGACTTGCAATCTATGGAGTATTTGTTTTTTTTTTCTTAGGACTTAGCTTCCCAACAAGAAGTACATTCTCTTTGTTCTAAGAAAGTAGCAAGTTTTGTTTCAGCCTGAATATTTCTTCTCTGGCTTTTGAATGACATCAGGCTCACCAATTTATCTATTAGGTAACATACAACTTTCTATGCATATCCTCAAAGACAGTCTTCAAAATTTAATTCAGCTGTAATTTTGTTCTTCATAATAATGCGGTTATTATGCTATTATTAACAGCTAGGTAGCCCCTGTATCTTCTGGAGTCCACCCCTGACTCCATGCTTCCACACTGGGAAGTATATTCAAATATTAAAATTCCCAAAAGGCAATCAACACAGAAGGTTCTCTGCTTGCATTATCTGGGTACAGTTTAAAGTCTGAAGAAAAGTAGCAGCTCTAATAAAAAGCCAGTTTTGAACTGTTTCATTTTGTGTTTTTGTCTCTTAATTTGATAAACACATTCCAAAGCTGTTGCCACCAGTCTATGCAAAAACAAGTGTGTTGTTCCTTAGTGTGTCTCAACATTCAGGTAAACATATATTGCACTATGTAGAGCTAAAATTTACAAAGTAAGACCCAGGGAAACTTAAGGGGTCCCAGAGTTCTTACATAATTTTAATTTACCAGCATAAAAACTACTATTGTCCCTAAAAAATATTGTGTGCAAACCAGGTATCATTATGTGGACCACTGTTTTACAAATACAGATTAAGAATACATAGTAGACTAAAAACATATTATCTCCTATAGGAAACACTTCTCATATCCCCAGCCCCACAAACACCCATATTCTCCTACACATCTCCTATAGCACAGAGCACATTGCACCAATTTGTTTACGTGTCAAGAATCCTGGGATGGGGATGGGCAAGGATAGTGTCTTCCTCCTCTAAAATAATACCTGATATATTGTACTTCATATATATATTCTGAATAAATGAGTGAATGCTTTGAAGAAAAATGAATGAATGAATGAATGTGAGGTATGGATGAAAGTTTCTGGTTAGCCGGCCGTGGTGGCATGCGCCTGTAATCCCAGCTACTCAGGAGGCTGAGGCAGAAGAATCTTTTGGACCCAGGAAGTGGAGGTTTCCGTGAGCCAAAATCGCACCACTGCACTTCAGCCTGGGCAACAAGAGCTAAACTCCGTCTCGGGAAAAAAAAAGATTTTTTTGCATATGTCTATCCAATTACTCTGGTATCATTTGTTAAAAAAGACTCTTTGCCATTGAATTGCCTTCGCACCTTTGTCAAAAATCAATTTACCAAATACGTCTAAATCTATTTCTGGATCCTTTATTCTGTTCAATTGACAAATTTGTTTATGTAATTATATGTGATAACAAAATATATAACACATTATAATGATATAATGTTATTATGTTACTCACTTGATTAAAAAACATTTAAAATATCTTTGTTATGATGAAATAAAAAACTATGACATTGAAAATCTTGAATAAAGTCTTATGACACTTTTTCTGTAATAGCATTTTATATTCTACATAAAATTTGCCTTGAACCAAGGCACAGCTAGCAGGTAAATAGATCCCTCAATCTTCAGCCTCTTCCTCAGAACAAGACTGGTGAGCTGCTCCTGTTGTCACCCAACACTGTGACGCACACAGCCTGCACCAGCTCCTTCCGTGCTTCCCACAGAATCAGGGCACACCTTCCCCTGTCTCCAGGAGTCTCTGGAAGTCACATAGGAATTTCCTATGTGAAGGAAGGCAGGGGGAGGCAGAGCCTGGCTTGGGGAAGGGGGTCCTCACTAGGTAAAGTGAGAGGATCGCATTAGGGTTTTAGGAAGCTGACTCCAGCAGCAGTGCAGAGGGGAGAGGTGGGTTGCTCTAAGAGGGAGCCAAATTCCAAGAAATTCTGTGTGTGGTATACTGACCAGGTGAGGAGTGACTGGTCCATAAAAGATAGGCCATTTGGAATGAATCTGAACTGTGTGGAAAGACAGCTTGGAGATGGGGAGTAAAGGAAGGGAGAAGTCAATTGTGCCAACTGTGTCTCTGGCTTGGCTGATGGGTGGAGGGTGATACCCTTGCACTGGGGTGGCGCACATCAGAGCAGGAGCACGTGTGAGGAGGAAAGATCTTGAGTTCAGGGTGGACAGGCTGAGTCCGAGATGCCCTTGAGCTGCTGAAGTGGGCTGTATAGTAAGGAGTGCAATGCACTGGTACAGAGTTCAGCAGTGGGTCTGGACTGGAGAGAGCTGGGAGTCAGCAGCAGCACATTGGCGATCAAGCGTGCAGGGAAGAACGAGCATGCCAGATAGAAAGGCGAGGACAGGGCCCTCTGGAATGCCGGCGTTTAAGGGATGACTGGAGAAGAGACTGTGAAAGGCACAGCACTGAAACAAGATAGCCAGAGGAGCAGAAAGAAAGCAAGAGGTTGGGACAGAAGCTGGGAGAGAAGGAAGTCTGAAAAGGATAGTAGACAGCAAAGTCAGAAAGGTGGGGACAGAAAAGTCTCCTTGGGTAGATCTGCCTCTGATATGACTCTCTGACACAGGGCACAGGTTTGGCTCAGTCCAGCAAAGTTTATGGACACCAGCACTGTGCCAGCCGGGTCCTGGGGTCTGGGCCATGGTCTGGCCTTCTGGGTGTTTGTGGTTCACTGAAGGGGGCTGTCCCCTTTTCTTTTCATGCCATCTGCTTCCTTGTTCCCTTCTCTCTGGGCAGCACACTTTCAACAGCATCCTGTCATACGGAATCCTGTACAGTGTAACAGTTCTTTTTTTAAACTCCTGGTATCTCCCACTTCCGTGGGAGAGAGAGGTGTGGAAGCTGGAGCTTCAGATCAAGGCCTGTGCTGCGGGGCAGGAACAGGGGAGGTGACAGCGCCATCGGAAGCTCCAGGAACAAGCACCTCTCCCACCATGTCAAATCTTTTTGGAACGTCCTGGCCCATCGGGGCTTAGGGACTCCTTTGATGTGACCACTGTGCCTTGTAAAACAGTTATCTTAGTGTCTTACAGTTGTGTATCTGACACAGTGAATTAAGACAAAAAGCTAACCACAGTCAAGGGAGCCCTTACTTCCCGAGAGAACAAACGCTCCAGAGAGGACACCTTGGGCACCACGGCCACGGCCGCCTGTGGCTCTGATGCTGTCAGGTGTGGCCAATCCTCCCTCTTCCCACTGTGTCCTGATGGCTTCCACGGATGCAGGGACTTGCTCCAGCAATTCTCCCCCTTTCCCTGGCACCACTAGTCCTCCCTTCCCTATTGGAGCTTTCCCCATGGCCTTACAAACTTACTATTTATCCCACACTTCAGAAAAACAAAAAGATCCTTTGAACGCCCTTCCTGTAGCTATTACACCACACCTCTCTCTTTTTCCCTTAAAGTGAGTCTCTGAACAATCATCTGTGCTCCCAGTCTTTCTCTTCTCCCACTGCCTCGCAACCCCTGTGAACAAGTGTCCCCCCTGCTTTCCAGAGATGCCCGCTCTTGTCTTAATGACCTCCACCTCGCTGGGTCCAAGGGTCCCTCTCAGACAGGCATTGCCGGCTCTGGCGGGGGCACAGGTGAGGACGCCCTCCTTCCTGCGGGCTCCTGGTAATCCCTGCCTTTCTGGGCACTCCTCAGTCTACTTTGCTGGTGCCTCTGTCTCTCCCTTCCCCTTGGTAATTTCTTTAGTTTCATGACTTTAAACATCATTTATATGCTAATGAAAGAGCTCCAGACACAGCTCTTTCTTGAGAGCCTTGGACTTGCACATCCAGGTCCCTGGGCATCTCCACAGGGGTACGGGAAGGCATTGACGGGTCCAGGCTGAACTCTTGAGCTTTTCCTCAAACTTGCTCTTGGCCGAGCTTTCCTCATTCAGGAAGCCATGTTCTCCATTCTGCCAGCTGCTCAGGCTCCAAATTGCAGTCTTCCTTTTTTTTCCGTCTTCCTCTCACATCCCAAATTTGATTCATCAGCAAATTAGCTTGGTTCTTTTTTTTTTTTTTTTTTAACTGAACACCATTTAATAAAGAACCAGTAGTGTAAACAGGAAAGCTGCACGAAGATACCATGTTGCCGTGGAAGGCTGGTGCTTGCTGCTGGGAAGCTGAAGGCAGGGGAAGCAGCAGATTGGAGGGACGAGTACTAGATCTTGGTTCTTACATTTGAAATTTTTTTTTATTTTTTATTTTTTATTTGACAGTCTTGCTTTGTCACCCAGGCTGGAGTGCAGTGGTGCAATCTCGGCTCACAGCAACCTCCACCTTCTGGGCTCAAGTGATTCTCCTGCCTCAGACACTCCAGTAGCTAGGACTACAAGCGCGCACCACCACTCCTGGCTGATTTTTGTATTTTTAGTAGAGACAGGGTTTCCACTTTGTTGGCTAGGCTGGTTTTGAACTCCTGACCTCAAATGATCTGCCCACCTTGGCCTCTCAAAGTGCTGGGATTACAGGCGTGAGCACTGCGCTTGGTCCTTATATTTGAAATGTATTTCGGGGTGGGCGCTCACGCCTGTAATCCCAGCACTTTGGGAGGCTGAGGCAGGTAGATCACCTGAGGTCAGGACAAAATTGGCTGGGTGTAGTGACATGTGCCTGTAATACAAAAATTGGCCAGGTGTGGTGACACGTGTCTGTAATACAAAAATTGGCCGGGTGTGGTGACACGTGCCTGTAATCCCAGCTACTCAGGAGGCTGAGACAGGAAAATCGCTTGAACTCGGGAGAGAGAGGTTGCAGTGAGCCAAGACTGCGCCACTGCACTCCAGCCTGGGCGACAGAGCTAGACTCTATCTGGAAAAAAAAAAAAAAAAGAAAGAAATGCATTTCAGACCTGACCTTGTCAGCATCTCCACTGCTGTAGTTCTGGTCCTGCTGCTGTCCTCTCATCAGACATACACAGTCGCCTTCTCCCCGGTCTCCCTGCCCCTACCCCTTCAGCAAATTCCCCACAGCAGCCAGAATGCTTCTCTTCAACCTTGTGGATCCTGTTGCCTCTTTGTTATTTAGGAGGCTGAGGCAGGAGAAACGCTTGAACCTGGGAGGCGGAGGTTGCAGTGAGCCGAGATCATGCCACTACACTCCAGCCTGGGCAACAAGAGTGAAACTCCACCTCAAAAAAAAAAAAAGGAAGAAAGTCTATGAAGGTTCAAAAACTGAGTTCTGAATAAATACTCTGATGATTCTGGAATAAATAGTGGAAAAATAAAATCTTGTCATGTCAGGCAATGTATTATGGGCTTTACCGGTATCATCCTGCTTAGTCCTCACAACAGTTGTGAGAAGCAGGTTTTGTATTCTTACAATTACTTATCTGGAAGTCAAGACTTAGTGAGGTTAAATATGATCGCATCAAAAACAAGGGCACTTAGGCGAGCTTTTCTAGTTTTCCTGGCATGATTACCTTTAAAGCATCATGAGTAAACAAAAGAGTTCACCCTTAGCACTGAAAATACTTGCATTAAAGGTGAATGATTACTGGGTGCTAAGGGCAGAGCCAAGTTTTCTTTTTCTTTGTCTTTTTAAACAGTTAAAGACGGACTCTGGTAATAAAAATAGAGTTTTAATTATTTAAAAAACCCAACATTAGTAGCATATTGAACTATTTATACTATTTTTCCCCTAAAGTTTACTATGTGAATATATTTTTTCAAATAACACGTAACTGAAAGTTGCAATCTCCATTGTAAAATATTTTCAACTTTAACATATCTGAGATAAAAATTCCTCCACTTAAAATTTATTTTTAATTTTGCTTTGTTTTTTAATACAGAAAAAAACTTCAATGATACAAATCAGTTTCAAATTTTGGGGAGAGCATTATCGTTCTGCAGCACCTTGTTGAAAAGGGCCTTTATTGTTCAGGCATCTGTGATCAAGTCAAGAACACAGACTAAACAGGCCAATTTCACATGTGCTGTGTGTGTAGGAATGAGTTGGAGAAGTGACCTGGATGACCGTGGGGAGAGACAACTGGTTTTATTGGGGTTGTTCACCAGATGCCTCCCAATGTCTTGGGAAAAAGAAATATAGAAAACAAAAGCCAGATTTCTGACCCAAAGAAATGGGAGGAAGTGGCATGGTTTGGGGAAGACTGAGGCTATGGGAACCTCTGAGGTTACCAGGGCCTTGACCTTGGGATGTAAAGATACAGAGATGCCAAGATACTTCTGATGTAGTGGATCTATGAAAACAGACACACACTGATCCCATCCTGAGACGAAGTCAGAGCCTGAAGCCAGAAGATGAGTAAAGCCATGGGAAATGGAACTCCCGAGGAAGGGCTCCGTGAGACCCAGAGGCTGCGGGAACCACAGCTGATGCAGCAGCCACTGAGTGAGAAGCCCGGCCTGTTCCAGTCAGCACTGACAAGTCTGGCACAGAGCCCACGGCATCCACATTTGTTTCCATGCCCTCTTTTTGTTTGGGATTAATTCTCCCTCTCTAAAAACCTGCTCTATTTTTCAGTTCTTAACTTCTCTTCCACCTAAAATCCCTTCCAGCCTTTCACACGGTTAAAGGATTAAAAAAATCCAAATCAGTTTTTAAAACATTCTGTCACAAGTTATTCTCATAGATGTCTCAATAAAGTGAAAAGAGCATACTTTAAAAAGATGAATTTCTTACAGAAGTGACTTCTACCACTCAGTCCCAACCCCTCCTTGTCCCCATAAATCTGGAGACGCAGGGCACCAGCAGCAGTGGCGGCCTGGCCCACGGGGTGTGGGAGAGTGGCCCGTTCCTGCTGCCTTAATGGGGCCCTTCTCATCACATGGGCCATTAAAGACCCGCTGTTCTGAAGAGGGTGCACAGCTCTGTGCATAAAATGTCCCCAAAGAGCAATTATTGTTGAAGAGGTTCAATCACCTTCTCCTAACTTATTCCCCATAAATCTCTAATTTTGAAAGATGATGTTTATAAAACAACCTTCTCTACTAATAATTAGCTTTCTTATATTTATTAATCAAAGATTAATCAAAACATCTGACCCAGCATCGTCACTCTAAATTGATAAAATCCTAGGCTGAAAAACATGTTTTATGTCTTGTTAGACTGGGCAGCTTTATCCAGGAAAATAGCTTACTTCTTTTCTTTTAGCCTTAAAAAATCCTTTTTATGAAAATGTATTATAATATTAGCTTTTGAAATGCTGAATATCCTTAAAGATACTATTTGATACCTTCGGTCTGCCCAACACCTACCCTGCCACCTAATCCAAACTAACCCAACTGAGGCCAGATACCCTGGGTTGAGGCTGATTTCATTAATACCTGAGAAACAGCAAAATATAGAATAGTGACAGTGGTTAGTTAAAATTGTGGGTGCTGGAGTCAAGACAGCACCAGATGCAAACCCTGGCCCTGCTGCTTAGTAGCCACAAGACCTTGAACGAGTTCACCTCTCGAGGCCTCAGTTGCCTCATCTCTAAACTGAGGATAATAACTGAGCCTGCTGCGGGCATTCATTGTGAGAATCAAGTGAGACAATGACCACAGCATACGGAGCACAGCACCTGGCACACAGTAAGGGCCCCCTAACTGGAAGCCACTGTCATCACCGGCGCATCCTGGAAATAGCACCACAAGCGCCAGTTCTTGTACTGTGTCACCAAGAGGCCTGGTGTGCAGAAGGTATTTTTCCGTTCCTTCCTGGAAGGCAATTACAAACCCACGAATGATACACTGAGTAAATCTAAGGACAATCTTTTTAAATTGCCCAGAAAAAAACCAGTCCATTTTAGCAAATAAAGATAAAAGCACATCCTTAACTTACAGTTGTAACACAACAGCAAACCAGCTTCTCCATCTTCGTACACATCAATAGCTGCAACAAAATTAACCTGCAATGATAACGGGCAACGGTAGTGGGCAGGCTGGATGCTGACCCTGTGAAAAGACTTTTTCAAGTTGTGAGCGTTTGCGGGGGCCGTGGCCCTCTGTGATGCAGGTGCCACGGGGTCATGTCTGCCCCACCAGCACCCACAATGCACATCGGGGGCTGGGATTATAATACAATGGAGGTGAGAAAGAAAAGAAAAGAAAAAGGAAAGACAAGTCTCTCCATTCTTTCTTCTCTGGGACTTTCTCATCATCTTTTCATAGCCGTTGAGAAGCTCTGTGTTTGGTATGTCTCCTCTCTCTATTGAAATGCCTCAGGTTTATATGTTGTGCTCCAGCTCCCAGAGCATTTTCACATGAGTTGTTCATTTCACTCTCACATTAACCCAGAAAGTACTAGGCTGGTGCAAAAGTAATTGCGGTTTTTGCCATTATTTCCAATGGCAAAAACTGCAATTACTTTTGTATCAACCTAATATTATTGGCATTATGGTATAATTATCATTTTACGGAAGATGAAAGTGAGGCTCAGGGTGAAGTCACTTAAGTCCCTTGGCTGGTACACGCCACAGCCAACATCTGAAGTAAGATTCCGGTTCTCTTCCAACCTTACTGCTCTCGTACCTCCAGTGAGGCAATCCTTCTGCCTCCAACAGATAAAGCCTGTGCAACTTAAAATCGCCACGGCATGTCTTCACACTTCTATTCTTTCTCTGTTCTTCATGTCAAGAGAGGCAGCATGGTGCAATGAAAAGGGTGTCAGAACACCTAGTTCTGTGGTCTGGGGCAAACTCCTCTCTCTGGGCCTCAGTTTCTGCATTTGAGAGGAGGGCACTCAACCTGATGGTGTCCTTGGTCCTTCTTGATTTTCAAATCTCCAGCCCTCTAAGAGCCTCCTGCTCCTTTTACTTCCTGACTTGTATTCTCAACCCTTAGAGCCTGGCCTCCCGTGCTTCCAGGAAAACCACCCTCTGAGCTCAGCCAAGATCTCCCTCTCCCTAACCGAAGGCCTGGGCCACTGCTCATCTGTCCATCCTGTCCTCTGCAGCCTCTGACGGGTGACATCTTCTGCCTCCTGCCCTCTCTCCCACCTCAGATTATTCTTCAATTTCTTGGCTCTTCTCTCCTTAGTAAAACCCCACCTTCACAGCTCCAAATTTCACTTTGTGCTCAAAACCCTAAACCACGGGCTCAGGCACACATTCTCCCCGGGGCCGCAGCCCCTAGACTGTATCATTTGTTCTCAGATGCAACTGATTCCACATCCAAGTCATTAAAAGCAGGAGGTAGTGGGTTGGGGGTTGGGGGGTTGGAGGGGCACAGACTGGGCAGACAGACAGGAGATCAAGCCCTGTCTAGGCCAGTTACTGCCTCTGTGGTGTGTGGCAAATGGCTTAGCCTCTGGCCTTAGGTGTTTGTCTGTAAAGCAGGCATAATGAGAACACTGACCTTGCTGGATTGTAATGGGAATTCAGTGAGACAAGGCAGAGATTTTAGCACAGGGCCTCACGCATCATGAGCACTCAATGAAGGCTACTGGCTTTTTATCTTCCACACAACCAGCTTTCCTTCTAAACCTCCTCCTTTTTGTTAGCATATCTATTCTCAAAGTCTCAGAGCCACCTCCAACCCAAGTCCAGCAGCAGCCTCTTCACACACTTTCTCAGGTGTCTTTTTTGTGCCCCTGCTGCTGTTCTAGGCTAAGCCCTGACCTGCCCGCAGAAGCACCATGTTGTGGGCTCCTGCTGGCTCCCCTTTCCCAGCCCTTCCATCCACACTGTGCTCCTCCCACTGGCCCTGCACTGACTGACCCTCCTCTTCACTGGTGTCACCAGAACACAGCCTTCACCTCTAAATGGTCTCATTATGGTGCCAAGGCCCCAACTGGCCATCCTCAGCCAGGGCCACTGCCTGGGCTTGGGTGCCCCTTCCAATGGAACCCCCAGTTCTCTCCCATCTGTCATTATCTGGCACTGTACTCGGTGCCATTAGGATACAGAAAAGAATAAAGAATAAGGTGAGGTTCCACCCCTTAAGAAAAAAAAAAACAGAAAAGCACATAAGTACACAAAACAAGGTATAATGGGGCAAATGCCTCAAGCAAAAGTTGCGGGAGCTCAGCGGGGAGTGACAGTGAGGACCAGTGGCCAAGAGCTCCAGCACTGGCATTGGAGAGAGCTGGGGGTTGTCAAACCCGAAATAATTCCCATGGCTCCTATCATGCCCCATGTTTTACGCTCTCTGCAGAGTGTGCCTCACCCTCTGGTGCTCTCTTGTCTGTTTGTTCCCTGTGGCTCCCCTCCCCATGAGAGCTAAGGCTCATGACGCAAAGGCCTGTCTGTGCTGCTCACTGCTGGCCCCTCAGCATCCAGATCAGGGTCTGGCGGGTGGCAGGCACAGAATAAACTCATCGGATGGACAAGGGAGTAAATGAAGTCCCAGCTCCATCACTTCAGAGGCGTGCACACTCACGCCGGTTGTTTCCCCTCTCGGACCTTCAGTTTCTTCATTTGTAACATGGTAGAAAATAAGAATATCTGGGCCTACTGGCTTGAGGACTCCAGGAGGTAACTTATCTAAGCACCTGGCACAGGGCCTGGAGCTTGGTAAATGCTCATCTTGGCTGATATCATTATTTAGATAAGGAACCAGCACCAAAGGGTATATTACATGAAGGACAGTCCTTGAGTACCCTCTGACCCCAGAAAGGAGCCTTCCTGGCTCCACCACTTTGACCTATAATCACTTCCTCTTCAGACGCCCCTGTACATGTCAGTTTTACTTCACTATCTCAGCTAGAGGCTTCGTGCAGCACCCTGTCTGCTCTGCCAGACTGGGAGCTTCTCCACAGGAGGGGCCAAGTGCTACCAGCTTTGTGGCTGGACCTGCCATCCCCACCAGCTGTGGGAACACGGTCTCTGGAGTCAGCCAGCTGGGATCCAAGTCCTGCCTCTGCCACTTACTAGCTGTGTGCTCTGGGGTAAATAAGTGACTTCTTCTTTCTGACTTCAGTTTCCTTTTCAATAAAAATGGAGAAATGGGCCAGCCGTGGTGGCTCACTCCTGTAATCCCAGTACTTTGGGAGGCCAAGGTGGGCCTGAGGTCAGGAGTTCGAGACAAGCCTGGCCAGCATGGCGAAACCCCATCTCTACTAGATGTGGTCGCGGGCACCTATAATCCCAGCTACTTGGGAGGCTGAGGCAGGAGAATCTCTTGAACCCGGGAGGTGGAAGTTGCAGTGAACCGAGATCGCGCCATTGCACTCCAGCCTGGGGGACAAGAGTGAAACTCTGTCTCAAAAAAAAGGAGAAATGAAGAGCCCCTCCAAGACATAATGCTTATGACATGCACTGACCCAGGGCCTGGTACACAGAGGTGGCCATTCAATGGTGGCCACAATTATTATAATTATGGGAGGGTTGACTGCAGTGGGAAAGGTGGAACTAGACAGCCTTTCAGTTTAGAGATAAGGCCTGTGTGTGTGTTTGGGCTGGGGTGAGGGAGGGTAGTAGTGATGACAGGTATGGAGGAAGTTCAGGCAGACTTTTAGACCGACATCTGTGCACAATGACCACAGACACCAGGGGGGTACTTGGCATCAAGTAAGTCTACCAAGGGGCTCCAACGCTGTGCTGACAGGCAGACAAACGTGGCAATATTCGGAGAGTTGGGCTTCAGGGCAGGTGGTGGCAGGCTTCAGCCCCGGGGCCAGGATTCAGGAACAGGCTTGGACTTAACCACTTCCTCCTCAGGCATGCCACAGCACTTTATTATTCAGACCTTTATTAACACTTATCACAATGAGACCTACTTTATGCTTTGATACAGGTGTCTGTCTCCACCTTGGGACAGGGGCCTGGCGGGGTTCTTGCTCCTAGAGATCCTGATATGACAGGTCTGGCGTAGGACATAGGCATTAAATCCTTATTTCGTAAGTTTGATTAAAAATAAGTAGTTCTGGCTGGGCATGGTGGCTCATGCCGGTAATTCCAGTCCTTTGGTAGGCCAGGGAGGGAGAATTGAACTACGATTGCACCACTGCACTCCAGCCTGGGACAGAGCAAGACCCTGTCTCTCTCTCTCTTAAAAAAAAAGTAGTAAGTAGTTCATTTTATTGGTATTTTAAAATGATAACAAATAATATATGGTGGTTGTAAAGATTCAAAACACAGACTTGTAACAAGTGAAGTGGGAACTGTGCCTCCCCTAGCTGGCTCTGCCTTCAGCCCTCCCTGTGCTTCTGGGCTCAGCCCCCAGCTGAGAACCACCGGATTCTGGGCAGATGTCAAGATGAGGACCTGAGCCCTCCCATAAACCAGGGACCCAGATCCCATGACCACGCCTGCAGTTCCTCCCAGAGGAGCCCTTGGTTTTGGGAACGAGGTCAGTGCTGTGTGGCTAGAGCAGCGGCAGTGGGTCACAGCAGGCCCACTGGTACAGTGAAGTTGACAGTGACTTTCAGAATGTTGCTTTAGTGCTTCTTAAACATTTCCTCTGTTGAGCTAGGATTGTAATAGAACCCGAGGTGGGTAGAAGCCTGAAATAGGGACCAAGTGGTCCTGCCTAAGAGAGGAGGAATGGCAGCAGGAAGCGAGGCCTGCCCAGTTAACACTGGTGCCCGCAGAGGCGGGCAGGCAGTAAGTGTAGACGGAATGGAGATGAAATTCCAATGACCCAGGCTGTGTCCCCACTGCCCTGCGTGCTGAGCTGCAGGAACATCTTGGTAAAAAGCTAGTCCTGTTCCCACAAGGCCTACTTCTAACCAGCTATTAGAAAACATATAGCTCATTATCTTCTTCATTTTCTTAGGGCTCATCTCCCCAGTCAGACAGTACACTCCCTGAAAGATGAGTGAGTGCATCGGACTAAGCACCTGTGCCTGCTGGGAGCCGTGCAGTTGCCATTCTACCACGGGAGGGCTGTGCACGCTGATCCTCTCAGAGCCAGGAACTAGGAAAGGTTTTTTTTTTCCTTAAAATTTTTATTTTCTTGGCCGGGTGCAGTGGTTCACACCTGTAATCCTAGCACTTTGGGAGGTGGAGGCGGGAGGATCACAAGGTCAGGAGATTGAGACCATCCTGGCCAACACGGTGAAACCCTGTCTCTATTAAAAATACAAAACTTAGCTGGACAGGGTGGCCGTGCCAGTAATTTCAGCTACTCGTGAAGCTGAGGCAGGAGAACCGCATGAACCAGGGAGTTGGAGGTTGCAGTGAGCCAAGATCGCACCACTGCACTCCAGCCTGGGCGACAGAATGAGACTCCGTCTCAGTAAATAAAATACAAATTTTTTTTTTCTCTTAGGAAAAAACTTTGTATATTTGTCTTTTTTGTTTTTTTTGAGACAGAGCCTTGCTCTGTCGCCCAGGCTGGAGTGCAGTGGCCGGATCGCAGCTCACTGCAAGCTCCGCCTCCCGGATTCACGCCATTCTCCTGCCTCAGCCTCCTGAGTAGCTGGGACTACAGGCGCCCGCCACCTCACCCGGCTAGTTTTTTGTATTTTTTAGCAGAGGCGGGGTTTCACCGGGTTAGCCAGGATGGTCTCGATCTCCTGACCTCGTGATCCGCCCGTCTCGATCTCCTGACCTCGTGATCCGCCCGTCTCAGCCTCCCAATGTATATTTGTCTTTTAAAAAGCACATTGAAGAAAGGACAGAAAACTTGAGAGTCATTCCTGACAGCCATCCAAAAAACAAAACACAGAAGTCATCAAAGAAAATGGTTCTTAACCCAATTTATCCAGGGTCTTTACAAATCATAGGAAAAAGAAATCCTATACTGAATTATAGGACATTAAATATAGGTAAATAATAAAAAGATCATATAAAAGAAATTTAATAAAATGATTTTTTCTCTATTGCTACCCTGATGAGTAAGTAAACTGCACAATTTTCAGCCACTTAAGCATGATTTATTTTAAAATAGAACTTGTCAGAAACCTTCTCTGAAATAAGGTGAGGACTTTTCCACTACCAAAAGCTGGCTAAGTCTTAAGAAACTAGTTGTCAGGAAAAGGACTGATTGAACAAGGACCTGCTGCACCACGGCATTTCTGCTTTGTTTGGCTGCTCACACAGTTTTGAGAAGGAAGAAGGGGGTGGGAACTTCTTTTTTTTTTTTTTTTTTTTTTTGAGACAGAGTCTCACTCTGTCGCCAGGCTAGAGTGCAGTGGCACAATCTCGGCTCACTGCAACCTCCGCCTCTTGGTTTCAAGTGATTCTCCTTCCTCAGCTTCCCGAGTAGCTGGGATTACAGGTGCGTGCCACCAGGCCTGGCTAATTTTTGTATATTTAGTAGAGATGGGGTTTCGCCATGTTGGCCAGGCTGGTCTCGAACTCCTGACCTCAGGAGATCCACCCGCCTCGGCCTCCCAAAGTGCTGGGATTACAGGTGTGAGTCACTGTGCCTGGCCAAGGGGGTGAGAACTTTTAAAGGACAAACCAGGGCCCCTACTCCTCAGAAGTCTGGGTGGGAAGACATGCTGGTCCAGGGATGCCCAGGCAGTGGGGGGTTGGGGGGTGAGGGGAGTGGGTGACATTCCTCTCAGCTTTAAATTAGGAAGTTTCAGGACCTACTCCTTCTCCTAGGTCTATATTAGTATCACCTGAGGGCAGACTTAAAAAATATTGGCTCCCAAGTACCACACACCTCCAGATTCTGATATAATTGGCTTGGCCTGGGGTCAGACACTGATCTTTTTAAAGCTCTCCAAGGGATGACAGCCAGGGCTGCAAAGCAATGAAATATACCAGGGATTCCCAACTTGGCTAAATATTAAAATTATCTGGGGACCATTTAAACATACCCAAACCCATGCCACACTTCAGACCCAGGAAATCCCTGGAGGAGCAACACAGGCAGTAGTAGCTTTTCAAATTTCTCAGATGACTCCAATTGCAGACAAGTCTGGTCACCACCAATATAGATAAGAGAAATGACAGACCACTCTGTGATCAATAACAGCTAAAGACAAGAAGGTCTCCTAATTACATCTAGATTTTTCTATTTCTGATTTTTCTGTTTCTTAAAATCTTGTTCTAATTAGGTCTTAAGTCTTCCTAAAATAGTAATTAGCAATTTTAATGAATATTTATATGGAGCATATTTCCAATTAATACAAACTGTAAAGCAAAATTGGAAGAATTCCGCAGTCTCTTTGATTTAGCTGAACAGAACTGGAGGTAGCCTGTGGGTCCAGAAGCCCTCACTAGGAACTACAGTCTCCCTGGAGCGGACATCCCCATTCTGTGGTTTCCTCGGTACCTAGGCCAGAATACTGGCTTGCACTGCATGATGCAAACCTCAATGGCTCACTGACAGTGGGCCTTGTCCTGCCTCATAGAGATACATGGGCTGAAGAGCTCTGTGATCTGCTAATGTCAGTGTCAGTGTTGAACGATCACCAGCGACAGGCTGCCAGGCCTCAGGGTGGTGAGTGCTCACCACTGTCCAGTGGGCACCAAGGTTTAAACCCCACACAGTCACCTTTAGAATATGAGTGCAGTTTTGGGTGGCCCTAGATTTTGTGCCACACTAGGACATCCTTGTTCTCTGTGTATCAGGCCAGGGGTGTAGACTCTTAGGGCAGATCTGCCCGCTCACTCTCTCCTAATGGGTTTCCACCCCTTCTTCCTTTCCTACTGGGCTTTTAAGGGAGTAGGGAGGGTGCTGTACCCACTCTGGCCACCCAGTCCCCAAAATGAGAGTCTGCAGTCCCTCAGAGGTCAAGCTTATTCTCCAAGTGCCCTCCCAGGACAAATCATCTAACAAATGCTCTCACTTATTTAGTTATTATATTCAGTCAAAATTTTGACTCTTCATGTCTTTTTTTTTTTCTTTTTTTTAAATTTTAAATACAGACAAGGTCTTGCCATGTTGCCCAGACTGGTCTCAAACTCCTGGGCTCAGGCAATCCTCCTGCCTTGGCCTCCCAAAGTGCTGGGATTACAGGCGTGAGCCACTGTGCCTGGCCTCTTCATGTCTCTTTTATTTGGAAGGATGGAGTGGCAAGGAAAGATCTGAAAACTAAACAGGGCAGTCACATGATAATACATAGAACCATTCTGACCTATAAAAATGGCAACTTCACATAGCTCAGTCTAAATAGTGAATCACACAATACTGATGTGATGAATAGTACATAACTTTAAAGAAATCCAAATCATGGCATCTCAGGGTTAGAAGACACAACGATGATTAGTCTTTTCTGATTCCCACTTGTCCCCACAACCGCTGGCTTACCCTGTTGGCCTCCACGTGGTGGAGCCTGAAGGCTTCTCCTGTGCTCTCGTTCACCACATCAAACTGGTGTCGATAAGCCACACAGATGAGATTGTCACTCTCTTCAGCTGGCCCATCCACTAAGGTCATCACCACGGGAGAGTCGGACAGACAGATCTCCTGTGTGGTTGGTGAGGATACAAGAGACGGGTGAGAACAGAGCAGCCAGCTCCATGTCAAGCCCCACTGCCCATTCCCTCCTTTCAGAGACCACCTTCTCCAGGCTCCTGCAGAGCCTTGTGCTACAGGGAAGAAGGGACAAGAGAGGAAAGTGCCAGGGGTCACAACAGACATCTCCTTCCCATAACCTGTCCTCAAGACTCAGGCCTCTGTCTACTGGAAAGGGCCGAGGCCAGGAAACAATTTAACAAAATGGAATCAACAGTATGGTCTGCTTTGTCTGGTCTTGTCCTGGGATTCAGTGATAGTATTAATAATTGCTAACTAATCTATTTGTGTACTTAACATATGCTAGGCACTGTTCTCATTGAATCCTACTTATAAGGTAGGTACAGCTACTATTCTGTCTTAAAGGTGAGGAAACTGAGGCTTAGAAGTCAATCACAAAGTTTACACAGGGTAGAGTTAAGATAAAAACTCAGGAAATGCCATTTCAGTGCTCATATTACATAAATGTATATGCTGCATGTAAATCTGCATTAAAATAGCTAATCACTATACGAAGAAAGCTAACACCTAACTAGAGCAAGATTTTAACGTGTTTTAACTTAACTGTCATGCTGCTCTGTCCCCTGAAGTTGAACATTAGCAGAAATTCATAGGCATAATTCAAAAGGCTTTAACTCTAGGCAAAAAATAATTTCTCAGCTCACCAGTAGAAATACTCCATCTCAGTGGCCAATGTTAGATATATTCCATACCTTAATGTACCCTAGTCTTTAAAAGGTAAGAGATGGTGACGTCAGGGAGGGAACTTGAGCCTGGAGGAGGTTTCTCTCACAAGGCTCCCCTTCAATCTCCCAGCAAATCCTGCTGACTGAGGCAAGCAGGAAAGCATTGCCCACTGCTTCTTCCCATCTCTCCTGCTACCAAAGCCACCAACCTTTCTTGCCAGGATCCTGCACTGGTCTTGTTGCAGGCCTTCTTATTTCCACCCTTGGCCTCCTAAGCTCCCCTCTACCCAGAAGCCAGCACAATCTTTTCAAAACATGCCACTTCTCTGCTTCAAATCTTCCAAAGGTTTCCCATCTCACTCAGAGTCAAGGCCAAAGTCTTTGCAATGGCCTGAGGGCTCAAAAGCATATTTCCCCGTTCTCTCTGACCTGCCTGCCTTGTTCCCTCTGCTCTTGATGATGCCTTCAATAGGACCTCAGGGTCCTTGCCTGGCTGCTCCCTCTGCCTAGAATATCCTTTCCCTAGATATCCTCATCACTCACTCCCATACTTCTTTTGGATCCCTGCTCAGAGGTAACCTATTCAGAGAGGGCTTCCTGGGACATTCTTTCTGAAACAGACGTTCCCAACTCCCTGCTCTATTATCCTTTGTTCCCTGGCCCTCCTCTATATTTAATTTTCGTACTTCTTTCTGCCAGCCATCATAGCTTTATTTGCTTATTTCTGTTAACTGTCAACTGGAAAGTAAACCCCATCAGAAGACTTTGTTTTGGTCATCGCTGTGTCCTTTGTACCTAGAACAGTACCCGTAGATATTCACTGGAATCAATGAGCTGTAGCTTTAGTCTTCTGGGGGAAAAAAGAGCACCAGGGTGAGGGTTTTCCTAGTTGGCTACCAAACAGCGGAACAACCTCAGTGGGTAACAAACCCTGGGTGGAAGGACAGAGTCTGCCTCATGGCACCTTGGCTGGGAGACAGATGGTTTAAAGAGCAAACCTACCCTGATGTACTGGAATTCTTCAACAGGTGACTCAGATAGGGGAGATAACAATGAGGTGCTGCTGACCCCGCTTGGCTTGTTGTGTTTTCTTGTGATCAGTAGTAGTTTATTCCGAATTGCAACCACAATCCTCAGCTCTCTGCTGTGGTGAGTGTTAATAGCATACAGGTGGCAGCCTGGGCAGAAGAAAGAAATGATGCCCTACATGTGACAGCCAGGTGTGGAAGCCCCCAGGCCTTGGTAATTTGGCAATACCTAGGAATCCTGGAAATTAAGCATAACTCAGTGAATGGACTAAAAATATTTCTGATACTAGGCAAAACGGAGACTAGATATTAAAATTAGGTTGAGTTACAGGAAAATTAAGAAAATCCTATTCCCAGCCGGGTGCAATGGTTCACACCTATAATCCCAGCACTTAGAGAGGCCGAGGTGGGCGAATAACCTGAGGTCAGGAGTTCGAGACCAGACTGGCCAACTTGGTGGAACCCCATCTCTACTAAAAATACAAAAATTAGCTGGGCATGGTGGTGGGCGCCTGTAATCCCAGCTACTTAGGAGGCTGAGGCAGGAGAATCGCTTGAACCCAGGAGGCAGAGGTTGCAGTGAGCTGAGATCGTGCCATTGCACTCCAGCCTGGGCAACAAGAGTGAGACTCTGCCGAAAGGAAAGGAAAGGAAAGGAAAAAGGAAAAAGGAAAGGAAAGGAAGTCCTATTTCCTATATTCTAGAGTTTGTGAACTTAACTTCATACCTACTACATGGCATCAATTAAAGTAATGAGAGCTCCAGGAACCAAAGTCTAAACATTTCTTCAGTAACAGATTTGCTAACAGAGTTTAACACATCTCTAGAACCTGTTATGCAAGGCCTAGCATTTCTTCTAGTCCTCAATGTGTTTGTCTAGCTTTCAAGCTTCTTATGGAAACAGTGTTGCTATTTTTGTGATGTTTCCAAACAAAAAACAAACTAATAAGATCAAATTCCTACTCATTTTTATTTTCAGCAAAATCTGGGCAGCGTGAGGGGAAAAAAATGAATTCAATGGAATCTACCAATCTATCAAGTCACCTTTTGTTTTCTCCAACTTGTTTTCTCTGCAGTCAGACCTGCTCTTCCCAGTCTGCTTCCCCTCAAGGCCCTTTTGCAGAGCACTTAGCCTGAAGACAAAGAGGCGAGCATCTTTTCCTAGTGACATAAAAAGGGCAGAGGAGGAGATTAAATGGAAAAGTAAGGTGACCTGAAGGGCCTCCAAGGGCCGACTGTGTAGGAAAACTAGGACTGGAGATGTTCTGGAATTCGGGAGGCACCCAACACCACTTTTAACCGATAAAGCAATTACATATGCATCCCTTTCCTCCCCACCGCCCCCTGCCATGGCTTCCCTCCCCAGAGAACGAAGGGGCCACTGAGGGATCCCAAGCACTGGGCATCAGGAAAGGAAACAGCTGGCAGAGCCTATGCTGTCAGACCCCGGAGACCTGTGGTGTGGGCCACAGAAGACAACTGTTTTCCTTCTTCCACATGCCACCCGGCAGGGGATACCACCTTTGTCTGCTCTGAGAACCAGAAGGTCCAGGGTCTCGAGCACGTGCATCTGCTTCACTGGCAGAGTTCTGTCAAACACGGACACTGATGGAAGGTCATCTGGAAAAGGAAACCTGGTTACCCATCACTGCAATCCAGCCCATGCTTTCCAGAACCCACCGAATGTGCCTGTGGGTAGTTTTGAACCCAGGTTCTCTCTAGGCAAGGAAGGAAGTCAGCTTCTAGGGCTTTCATAAGCTCTACACAATACGTTCAAACACTATTCTCCTCCTAGCTCAGGAACAAGTACTGGTGCTTTCTTCCCATAGGCAATTCTATATTCCGAACTCTATATAGGGGGCATAGCAGCAGAAGCATGAGAACGCTATTTGCGTTCATCAAAGAAAAAGCAACATCTCTCAATACCATTTTTTACTAGGGTTGTACCAAAGGCCTGAACACCAAGTTAAAAAAAAAAAAAAGAGCAGCCATTTCTCTCAAGTATTTTCTTATTGTTATGTAATATTTGAAATTACATTATATCTTAGGTCATATTGTATACATCTCAAGAAAGCAAAATTAAAATTTCCTTTTGGATTTCAGATAAATACAAACACACTCTACCCTAACATGTCCTGTGTTTGTGGCAATAGTAGTTTGCCTATACATTTTCGGTATTTTTTCCCAAAGGAATAGGAAATCTCCTTTTTAGACAAAAACATAAATAAAGAGAAGTATCAACTAAATTGCCAAAATAGCAGGAAAAATGAATTGAAGTGGGAATGCTCAGGGAAATCTCCAGTAAATGGATGGTTCAAGACACTGCACTTCCACACAGGATTTGTTGTTGAGGTTACTCACTGGGAATCGAAGTTGCTAACAATTACTTTGCTCCTGGGGGCCCCGAGGACACAGGGGGCTAAAGGAATTACTAACGCTGTTCCATTCAGTTCCGAAAGCAAAAGGGTCTGTTCTGAGATGGACGGCAGAATCAGGGCAAGGCAGAGGTGTCCGGGATGGTGGAGACATTTGGGGCAGAAGTGGCTGGCCCAGTGTTCACCTGCATTTATTCTGCAAATGCTTTGCTGCAGGGTTGGATTTGTTTAAAATTTAGGAGCAAGGGGCTCTGAGGATCTTTTCTTTTCCAGAAATCTAAGTGTGGTTGGGAGTTCATCCCTTCATGGGTGGTATCCAGGAGGGAGCAGAGCTTTCACCATCAGGATTAATAACTATCCCCCAAGTGGGGGAAGGAGCTCCCACTCCTGTAGGCCTGTGAGGGCTCAGATTTGTCAGAGCACAGACTAAGCTAAGCTTAGTAATATATCTAGGGCTTGTCTCTTGTTCCTCTTAAATATTGGGGTGAATGCAAATTTTACAATAGCTCATCAACCACTTTTCTGCCTCCTCTACCCTGGGCTTCCACAAAATGGAACTAATTCTCAGGGTCTTTGTACTTCCGTTGGGGCAGACTTAATTTTTCAAAACGTGGGATGATCACCCTAATACCCATCATCATAGTTGGCTAAATAACTACAATTATTCCATTTGTGGGAGAAGAGCAGTCACAGCAGGGACAGGTAACATACACTAAGGGCTTTCTCTATGCCAGACCCTAATGCTTAGGGTTTCATGTGTTTAACTTAAATGTCCCGATGACCCTACTAGGTAGGAACTTATAATATTCCCATTGAACAAAGGAGGAGCCTGAGGCTTGGTGTTAATGACTTGTCTGAGGTCACACCTCCAGCATGTGGAGCCCAAGCCTGTGCAAGGACAAAGCCATGCTTTTCACCAGTGTTGGAACATAAACTGGGATGTTGGAGCAGCCCCATATCCCAGTGGATAGAGATGCGGCCACAGCAGCAACAGCACTCCAAGGAATTAATAAATGACAGAGGCCTTTCATTTTACATAGGAACAGAGGTATACATTGTACAGCTGCTGAGCTATGTACAGAGTGAATTAGCACTTATTCTCCATCCAGTCTTTCTCAGATGGCTGAACAAGTTTGTGTACAACACAAGAAGGAAGTGGAGGCAAGGATCTGACAGAGTGACAGGTGGATTTAATGACTGACTGATGACAATGCTTTCCTTCCTGTAATCTCTTTATGAAGAACAATCTTTTAGAACCAGCTTTTCTGTTACTGCAAAACCAAAACACATGGTGAGAGCATATTTAATCAGTATTTAGTTTCCTTTCAAAGTAGGTTTTGCTAACTTAGGATACAAAAGATCTTGATTTTTAACAATGACCTTGAAAGGAGTAGACTCTCAAGGGATACATCTAATGAAATTAAGCAAAGGCTAATGGGATAGAGTGGAACTCAGTCTGAAACAAAATGGATGGACTCACTCATGGCAACAGTTCATAATATCATTAAATGTAGACAAGAAAAAGGTAAACAAAGAAATAAGAGAATTGTGGCTTAAAAGCACAATAAGAAATACAAAGAAGGCCCTGAAGATTATTCTTTTTTTTTTTTTTTAAGCAAAAACAAACAGAAGCATCATCGTACAATAAGGACATGAAAAAACTAATTCAAATCATAAATCTAAGCCAATGGTGGGTATAAACAGCTACACCCACCATCCTGTCGAAGATGACTTCCTTCAAATTTGGAAGGAAGAATTTCCTGGCAAATCACAATACTCCTTATATCTGACATTTCTATTAAATTTTGGATCCTTAAGATAAAAATTTCAGAAAGGAACTTGGTAATTTTGGTTTGGATTTTGCATTTAAAAAAATAGAGGCAACTCAAATAGAGTATTTCGGTTTTAGGCAAGCTTACGAATAGTCATTATGAAGCACGCTTTCTCTTTCCCAAAAGGGCAAAAGGGAAGGAGTGAACATTCTTTAAATCACAAAATTTTTCATAATTATTTGCCCAGGACTATATTTTTGGAAATCTGTGTTGGAGACATTGGTAGAGTTTAATATAATGTAGTTGGTTTAGTGGAAAGAGTCCTGGACTAACAATCACATCTGGGTACCAGTTCCAGATGTGCCACTAACCAGTTGTGAGATCTTGGTTAACTCGCATCATTTATTTAGGCCTCAGCTTGTTCATCCATAAAACTACAGACTGCACTAAACCTCTAAAGTCTGTTTTTTAAATTCCTTTTGTTGTTGTTGTTTCACTTTTGGTAAGATCTAAGGATTTTATT
>NW_012099098.1:2061561-2116495 GCF_000951045.1 Mandrillus leucophaeus
TTTTTTTTTTTTTTTTTTGAGATGGAGTCTCGCTCTGTCACCAGGCTGGAGTGCAGTGCTGCGATCTTGGTTCACTCCAACCTCCTCCTCCAGAGTTCAAGTGCTTCTCCTGCTTCAGCCTCCCAAGTAGCTGGGACTACAGGCACCCGCCACCACATCTGGCTAATTTTTGTATTGTTTTAGTTAGAGATGGGGTTTCACCACATTGGCCAGGCTGGTCTCAAACCCCTGATCTTATGATCTGCCCGCCTCAGCCTCCCAAAGTGCTGGGATTACAGGCGTGAGCCACTGCGCCCGGAAGGATTTTATTACCTCTTAGCAATTTCATAGAGACACAGTAAAGATAATAACTGCCATTTAATAAGTTACTACTGTGTGCCAACCACTATGTAAACACTTAATACAGATAACTTTAGCCCCTCCTTGTAGTTGTGATCATCATCCCATTTTGTTTCACCAATTTTCATCATTATAAACTATTTTCAGCATCTTAAAAAATTATCCCCAATTTAGAGAAACTCAAGGCTCATAGAGGGTGAGTTTTCTTTAAGATCACAGTTTCCAATCATTTTGTAATTTCAAAAATTATATACTGAATTTAAATTATAAATTTATGAATTTTAAATTATCTGCCTTTTGTTAAGTTCATTATAGATACAATGACTATGGGCACACAATTGAAACACGTATCAAAAATGACAGATGAGGTCAGAAACAGTTCCATTATGAAGCATGGCTCACATCTATCATACTTCAGAAGGCACCGGGCATGGGGCCCCAGCACACAGCAGGTGCTTGGTAAATGTGCCCAGTAAGTGCTGGAGGGAGGATGTATAGGTTGTACTGAAGGATGGGAAGATGCTCCAGTTTTAGGCCATTATGTCATTCTCACAGTGGCGGCTTAGGGATTCTCACAAAATGTCACTATGGTAACCAGAGACCGGGCAGCTGTTTCTGGGCAGTCCGAGGAAATGCCCTTTGAAGACATTGTCTCTGTGCCTATGGCTCCCTCTGAAGCCCAGGAGACAACCTGTTACTAGTGTTTAGCTCCTCTGTCATTCATTCAGGGTCTGGAATAATCTAAAGGGGACTCCTGATGGAAGGGACCACACCGTCCTTGAGTCTACACCTGCTCTGAAGTTGCACCCTCTCTGGGCGATGGTGGCTGATCTGTGGTGACAGAGAACAGACTAACTCCCCGGGCAGGCTGATCTATCTGGCTGTCAGAATGTGTGATTTTATATTGAGCTGAAATCTGTCTCCTTGTCAAAATCTTTTTGTTTCTGTATCCATCAAAAATGAGTTATCTAAGGTTCTTATGGTTTGTTTTGGAAATCAGTACTTTTTGAATCAGAAATCTTTTTTTTTTTTTTTTTAAGACTTCGAGAGAGAGAATGTCCCTGAGACAGTGGTTCTAAATAATGTGTCCTTGTTGATTTAAAGTAAAATGTTGGAGCGATAATAAGTATTGGCTCAAAAGGAGATTCTTTTCACAGGTTATTTGATATCCACAGTCCCATCATATATTTTGGGAAGAGAACCTATGGCCCACCCTCCAGCATGCTTGGCTCAGAGTATATTACTTCTGCTTGCCCTGAAAACAAGGGTTTAATTTCATAAGGAAATAAAACTTCGCTAAACTCTCTGCAGACCACACATTTATGGTCCAAAGGGAGTTGGTTGGTGGTCACTCATCTTAGAAGTACTACAAGTTATATGAAAAAGACATTTGTAGGAGCAGCTACTCACTAACCATCCACTAGCAAGACGCCAGCATCAGTGGAAACCAGCAAGGCCTGGCCCCAGGGATCTGCACACACGGCTTCGTGAGGGAAATTACTGCAGAAACACTGGGGCTCCCACGGCTGTGAGGCAATACAAGCATCGGAAGATAAGTGCACCAGAAAAAATACACTGCAGCCCACCAAACGGAAATGTACAGTACCACACCTGAAACAGTAACACAGATACCCCCGTGGGAGCGAAGTCACTCCAAACCCTGGGGTCTGGACTCAGTTACCTTTCTTAGGAAGAAAAGTCTTCTTTCAAATACGTATGCAATAGGAAAAGAGTGAATTCACAGGTTTCTGGCACCATAACCTGTCTCCAATATTATAATGTTTCTCAGGGGCAACTGATGCATTCATAACGGTTTCTAAGCAAGCATTTTGCTTTAACACCTGGGAGCTGGGCCAAATGGTGCCTCTGTTTTAGAGAATTCATATTAGTTTCATCATTAAAGGAAGTCCCACATTATTCTATAAGAAAGTCAGATTCCTGTGTTGCTGATTCAGCAGATTAGTAAAACATAAATGATGCTTTAAAAGGTTGATATTGTTTTCACGTGAAAATGCTTATTGACCCACATAAGACACAAAATCTTAAAGAAAAAATAACAGTTTGTAGAGTGCAAGTGCTGTGAACAGAGCTACTCAGGTTTCCGCATGACATATCTATACCGAGTGAACTCTTCTTAGTTCATTTCCATCTCAGCCATAAAGGGGGAGCCTTAGAGCCACATGTGGATGTGTGGAGTAGGAGGCATTGTGTACCGTGATCTTAATCACACCAGAATTGCGGACATTTTCAACAGAATTCTTAACTTCCCTCCAAAGCATTGGATGAGCCTCAAAGAGTTTGTAGAGATTCTCAGGCCCAAGTTGAAGTCTTACATCTTCATTTTTACTCTCAATCAGGCATCAGGGCCCGATGTGTCCCACCTGGGGCTGTAGTAGAGCCTGTGTGTGCACATGTAGGTGTGTTCTTAAGTACCCAGGCAAACATGCACTCGCATACTCAAGGTAAAGCGAAGGGCAATGGGGACCACCTTTGAAAATAGCATTAGGGCTGGGGGTAAATACTGTGTGTTACTGCTCTCTTAGAAAAGGAAAGGATGCTCTCCCTTTAGGAAATGCATGGCCTTAAAAAGAATATTCTAATTGCTAAGATGAGACTTGTAATGTTCTAAAAAAAACCCCTAAAGAATGTGAAAACATTTGGTAAATGGAAAAAAGGCTAAACAAGTGCAGGTCATTGATTGAAATGGCATTTCCCCAAGAAAATTTCTGGCAATTCTGAATTTGTGACTTCACCAAGAGAACATAAAAAAAGCAAAGTTAATATAAATGTCAATAGGGAGAAAACACAGACATCAGCATTAGGTAACACCAAGACAGAACAACCAGTTCTTAGTAACAAAATGTTTTCTGCCCAGAGGACACAAGTTTGGAACACTAAGGCAGAAAGAAGTTCTTCCCCCATAAGATCCAAGGGCCCTACAGGATCCACAGAGGTGTCAAGGAGGTCTGTGAAACCCCCCAAATTATACTCAAATGCTGCATATATGTGCCATTTTAACCTTTTATTTTATTTTTTTTTTGAGACAAGGTCTTGCTCTGTCACCCAGGCTGGAGTGCAGTGGTGTGAACATGGCTCACTGCAGCCTTGACCTCCTGGGCTCAAGTGATCCTCCCGCCTCAGCCTCCTGAGTAGTTGGGACCATAGGCGTGAGCCACCATGCCCGGCTAATTTTTTTTGGAGACAGGGTCTCACCATGTTGCTCAGGGTGGTCTTCAATTCTGGGCTCAAGTAGTCCTCCTGCCTCAGCCTCCCAAAGTGCTGGGATTATAGGCATGAACCACTGCACCTGGCCCCATTTTAATGGGCGGGTGCATGCAGGGTGTCTACTGCTTTTCACAGGTGCCAGTGACCATGTGAGGTCTGAGTAACTGTTGAATACTGGGGTGTGCAGTGTCAGCAGCAAACTCAGATCTGGCCCCACAGTTGCTCTGGTCTGAGGACAGACAGTGTTTGCCATTGCCCTGGACTCCCTTCCATGGGGGAGCCTTCATGTGGATTCCAACGGGTGAGAATGTGGTCTCCAGGCCTTCATGTCTAAGTGCAGACTCTTCCTGGGCTCTCTCTAAGAGCATGACCACAGTTCATGAAATGATGAGTGCTGAAGAGGTGGGCAAAGCCGGGTTCTTTGGGCACAGAACACTCTTGGGAGCAGCAGGGGACTCTGGTCTCTGCAAAGCCAACTGCACAGCAGCCCATGGGGCCCTATGGAGCTGAGTTTCTCTGAGGGTGGTCTGTGGCCTGCGGGTGGGTTATAAGTACGGACCTCAACAATGGACGCTCACTCTCTGTTATTACCTGGTGAACAAGTTATGGTTCCACAGACTTCTGTTTTTAATATAAGCCTAAGAACTTACTGTTATTAAATCTTACTGGAATCTCGTATCTATAATGTGCTTGGAAACAGTACATTCCTACTGTGCACAGGAATAAGCAGACACTGGAACTGCTGAAGCCTTTGGGAAGGATGCTTTGCCAGTAGTCTTGTCTGAAGTTGGTTGTGGTTTTTAGGGTTAATTATATTTTGAGCTCATCATTTTCCTGAAACCAGACCTCAAAGCACGTAGGATCACATCATCTATATCTTTATCAGTAAGGTAAATGTATTCATAATTATTTTGCTTTTATAATGGGTGATGTGCTATAAATCTGTCCCATTTAACTTTTATGTATTCTGAATGGAGGTACTGTTCTACAATACAAAATCATATTCATAATATAATTTGTGTATTTTTTTCTGTTCTATTCTTGATGATCACTTAGTTTTTACCCCCATGGAAAGTGGAACAGCATGTAGATAAATAGCCAAAGAATTTTTTGGCTGGCTGAGTGAACTGTAGATTAAGCAGTGGTTTTTCAGCTGTGGTCTGCTACCCAACAGCATCAAGATCACCTAGGAAGCCATTGGAGATGCAAACTTTTGGGTCCCACCCCAGACCTGCTCAACCAGAAACTCTGGGGGTGAATTCAATACACACTAAAGCTTGAGCAACACTGCCCAAGAGCCTTGCTGTTTAAAGCATGTCTGTGGTCAGCAGCACAGGAACCACGTGCAAGTTTGTTGGAAACATAGACTCTTAGCCCCACCCAGACCTACTGGATCAGAACATGCATTTGGTCAAGGTGTCCAGGTGATATGTATGCACATAAAGCCTGAGAGGCCCTGTGGGGCCTGGCCTGCCTGACCAGGTTGGTCCTCCAGCAGCTCTGCTCCACTGAAGCAGGGGAAGGCACGCACATACCATGGCAACACAGAGGCTCTCACTAAATGGCCACTCAATTTTGTCTAGGGCTTTCCCTGAGGACTCTGCAATAGACATGCTCTTTTTCCTTCTGCTCCCAAACCTTTTTCCAAGAATCTCAATCATTTCATTAATGAAAATGGGAATTCAAAGTTCAAATTGAAAGTATCATGAACTCACCTCTTTTTTACAGATCCCTGAAGCTGCCAAGCTTGATGGAGCATCCCCTCTTACAATGGATTTCAGTTTTAGTGCCTTACAGAACAGAGATCTCTATTAAAGCATACCAGGCGGCAAAAGCACAGCAGGATAAACAATTGTGATTTGACAAAAATTTAATAAAACAGGAGTAATTGCAGGCTAACATTTCAGGTTCCTCTACTGACTTGTTAATCAAGAATTGAAGGTAGCTGGACATAGTGAAGCCTTAATGACAGTGTCCCAACCCAAATTATCCAAATGCATTCTGTCATTTCAATTAATCAATATATCATTACTGTGATTTATAAACCAGGAGCATCGAAAAAATACAGATTCTCAGGTCCCGCCTCAAACTTGATGAATCAGAATCTCTGGAAATAAAGTCTGGGTATCTTTAAACAAGAACCAATGTTTGAGAACCTTGTAATAATGCACCTGTTTTGGGAAAAAGCTATCTTTGCCTCTAAGCTTCCCTTGATTATTTGGCTTTCCTCTCTCCACCTGCCTTGCCCAGCTTTCTACTTTTGGGCCAGAACTTTATTTGCAGCTGAGGGCACTCCTCCTTCTCCATGCTGTGATGTGCGATCGAGGCAGACAGCTGTGTCGCCTCCCAGAACTGAGAAATACCAGTGTCACATGCGAGCAGGGCAAAAAGAGAGTGATTTTCTCCAATGTCTGGAATAAGGGGATGACTGGGCACCACCTAACTTGGTGGTGACTTGGATTGTTTCCAAGTCATAGGATTGCAATTCAAGTCTTCTGTCAGTGCCACTGCTACTCTGTGCTTCCTCCTGCCAGTCATGGGTTCCAGAGGCATTTCCCAAATTGGTTCCTCACTCTTCAGAAAATCCCTAGGAGGCAGGCAAGTGGTCTGTGCTCTGTGGAAGAGAGGGGGCCAGAGCTGGGCCCTGTGGCTACTTGCCTCGAGGCAGCAGCATTCCTACCTCTGCAGAGTGCTGCTCTCTCAGTGATGCCTGCAGAGAACTGCACCTACTCGGTTCTCAAAACTCTAACTCGTGGTTGCCACAACAATCCTAAGAGAAATTACAAAGCTCCTACAGCAGCAGGCAAACAAAGTCTTTGCACGTGGGCCATCTGGTTAGGATGGAACTCAAAACTACATGTCTCGCAGAAAAGGTTTCAGAAGAAAACTCACCTGCCCTATTCTAACGAACTCTGCCTGGCGGGCCTCCTCTTTCTTCCGTGCTGACTTGGGCGACTCTGGTAAGACATCACTAAAAGATCGTCTATTAAGCATGTTCTAAAAAAGAAAAAAAAGTTATGAATTCCACAAACATTGTTAAGTCTCATCTTCTGGCTTCTCATAGTGCACAAAACTATTTATCCAAATGGTCCTATTTCTACCTTCTGTTTCATTCACTCAATAAGCATTGATGGAGCACCTGCTGTGTACCAGGTCCATGGTAGATGCTAGATTCAGAGTCACTAGGTGGAAAGCCAGCGTTGTGTGGGGGCTGAGGGCATGGCTTTGAAATCAGCAGACCTGCAGCTCTATCACTTACTAACTTACTAATAGTGTGATCTGGGCCACCACATTGCACAGCTCTGGGATGCCAATCTTACACAGCAGCACCCCCTGGAACACAACCAACTGAATTCTATGAGAATGGTGCCCGCAGAGTTGTGCAAATCTGTGGCCCTGTGAGTCGCCTTGAGCAAATCAGTTAATTTCTGAATCTCAGTGTCTTTGTGTGGTTAATACCTGCCTCCTAGGTGCGTTATGAGGTTTAAATGAGGTAATGCATGTAAGGTACCTCACACAGTGCCTAGTGCATACTTAGTAATGTTAGTTCTCTTTAAAACCGTAGTCACTGAATGGGGTAAGCTCATTCAATCAGCAGGTACTGACTGAGCACCTAGTCCTCTGCCAGATTTTGGGAATGTGATAGACATGGTCTCTCGTGGAGCACAAGGTCTACTGGGAACACAGATTGAGTAATGACATGTTTAGCACATGTGATCACTGCTACGAAGGGGAACTGTGGCAAGTATATGAAAACATTTAACAGGGGACCTGGCTTCAACTGGGGGGCTAGGGAAGCCTGGCTCAGGCAGTGATGCTTCAGCTGGGATATCATTACTCATGTTGAAGGACATCATTACTCATCTTGGTACCCTCTCTGTATCTTCCCTGACCTTAGGGAATTGACAGATTACCCATTAAGGTTTGCTCTTTAGGGTCCTGGGGTTAGCCTGGCCCAATTCCTGTGAGTAGTTGGGGTACACTGACCAGGCAGAAGTTAGGAAGTGCCTATGAAATGGTGCTGGTCGGCTGGGCACAGTGACTCATGCCAGTAATCCCAGCACTTTGGGAGGCTGAGGCGGGTGGATCACCTGAAGTCGGGAGTTTGAGACCAGCCTGACCACCATAGAGAAACCCTGTCTCTACTAAAAATACAAAAGATTAGTCCGGTGCAGTGGTGCATGCCTGTAACCCCAGCTACTTGGGAGGCTAAAGTAGGAGAATTGCTTGAACCTGGGAGGCTGAGGTTGTGGCGAGCCGAGATCACACCATTGCCCTCCAGCCTGGGCAACAGGAGAGACGCTCTGTCTCAAAAAAAAAGAGCACATGTGCACCTGAAGTGATAGGAAGGTGTTGGGTCTCATCAGTGTGGCTATGCCTCAGGCCTATGAAGTGTCTGGGTCTTCAGTAAATGGGAATGCTTGTTTCAGTGACTGAATATGGGGCTGGCCAATAAAACTCCAAAAAAAAAGCACCCTATCTCTTTCTACAATCCCACTTTTGCCTACCCATCAGCTCATGGGACTGGCAATGCTGAGTAGTATTACTAAGAACAGCCACCCCAAATAAAGCCGTCTTCAATGTTCCAGAGATTGCTGATTGATACCCAACCTCCCTGTCCCTGGTTTGCACCTTGATTTCCACAGGCCCTGGCTTTCTGGAAATCACATTCCTGTATATGGAAACCCAGTGTCCTTCCTTCTTGTGTAACAATGAGAGACTGCCGGCCCATGGTGGCCACAGCACAGTCCTGACAGCAAGGATCAAGGCGCCTCCTATGTTTTCTCACCAGGGCCTCATCGCTGAGTTGAAGACTGGTGTTCTCAACTCAGACCCCATAAGAAGGAAAGAAGACCATGGACCCAGAATTACCTTATGCAAATCTGGCATCAAATCCTGGTGTAAAGATCTAATCAACATATCCAGGGTACGCCGACGCTTCTGGGCAAATGTTGGGGTTTCCAAAGTGGCTTTTTCACCATTAATTACTAAAATAAATCAAGTTAAAAAGGGAATTACAAGATATCTCTTGCCACACACACAAAATTGAAACTATGCATGTCTGTTCTTTTCTTTAGTTCTGTGACTGGGAATTTTTCTGTTTGAGGGTTTTTTTTTTTTCTGCTTAGTACTTTGGAACAATCCATTTTAAAGCCTCATTTCGGCTGAATAAGGGAAAAGGTCAAGATTTTTGTTGAAATGCCATTTCCTGTAATCTCGGAGTTTTCAACCTTGCTGCTAAATCCACTTTGGAATTCCAAGACCCTCTGATTCCCGGCTGCCACCTGTCTTCTCAGTGCACCAACCCCTCCTGGTCCTTCCTGGCCCCACACTCCATCTCATCAACACACCCTCCCCATCACCTTGAATCTGCAATTCTTCTGCTATTTCTACTTTCAAATCGTCAATGTCAAATCAACCTAGCCCTTTGTTTCATTTCACCCCAAGTCTTTGATGACGCTGATGAAAGTCCCTCTGTTGACTGGCTCCACTTACATGCTGGGTCCCTAGCGCTGCTGAGTGATCTCTAATTGGTGGTTACAGGTCTTTAGTGGCTCCTTCCCTGCCACAGGCCCCCTACAGTGAATGCTCTCTTCCTGAGCCCCATGCTGCCAACACCCTTTCAGCTTCCAGTAGCTACACCCACTCTGTTGCTGACTCTGTTTCAGATCTGTTTCTTGCTCTCTGCATGATCCCCTGGACTTGAACACATGAGACTCGCACAATTTCACATACAATTTCAGCTTTCTGGCTTGATTCGAAAACTCAGAGTATCTGGCAACACTGGCCATGCCACATGCTCTGAAAGGACTCAGTTGGATGCAGTGAGTACACACTCTCAAGTGTGTCACAGCTTCCAGCGCTCCTGACTGTCCTCTGCTCAGTCCGCCTCCCTTGCTCATGTTCCCTGCCTGGCTCTCCAGCCATCTGAGTTGGGGACCTTGTTCTAGCTTTTGAAATAATCAGTATAAACTCTGGAAAAGGACAGACAAAATCATCATCTGTTGCACATGGTTTGCAGTGTCTGCTGCCTCTAATGTGTCGAGGGAGACATCACCACGGACCTTGGTATAGGTTGGAGTATGGGAGGTAACAATACTTGTGGTCCAGCTGGAAAGAGAGGGAGCCCAGCTGGAAAGCAGAGGGAGCCTCAGTAAAGGTGTCTTTCATGTCTCTGTTCTCCTGGGACAGACAAAATCATCATCTGTTGCACATGGTTTGCAGTGTCTGCTGCCTCTAATGTGTCGAGGGAGACATCACCACGGACCCTGGTATAGGTTGGAGTATGGGAGGTAACAATGCTGGTGGTCCAGCTGGAAAGAGAGGGAGCCCAGCTGGAAAGCAGAGGGAGCCTCAGTAAAGGTGTCTTTCATGTCTGTGTTCTCCAGGAGAAAATTGTGGAATCATGCCAAGGTCTCTGTAAGGGAAGGGAGGGGTTTCCCATGGAAGAGAGGCTATCAAACAGCCTGGCCAGGACTTGGATGTTTCTGTGACTAGAACTGACACTTATGCTTGGCACTGTCTGTTTCTGTGCAGAAGAAGTCATGTTCGGGACTGTGAAGGAGTGACTGGGGAGACAGGAAGACAGAGGACAGACAACATGTGCCCGTCCCTTGCCCTGGCCTGAGGGACTGGTGTGGGCCAGTACTGGAGTAGGATTGAGACTGGAGGTTGGGGAATACTTGTCCATGGAGGACTCAGTGAGGCTTTGGACTCAGTCAATGCTTCCTTGAGGCCAGGTGACCAGGATGGACAGAGAGAAGAGAGGGGCACTCCAGATGTCTCAGAGCTGCATGACAACAGTGACAGACTTAGGCAAAGACTGTAGTGGGGAGGAGTTGGGGGTGGCAACAGGAGGCAGCCAGCAAAGCAGCTGCAATACCCAGCATACCTGGCAGGAGGCTGGAAAGCAGTGTCTTCATAGAGGGCACAGACTGAGCAGCGCTGCCAGGACGTGGGGCTGGCAAACTGCAGCGGATGAACCCAAGTAACTTGTTTCTGATCATCAATGACACAGTCCCACCATGGGACTACCAGAAATAATTCCCAGGGGTGCCCTGAGGAGGGATGTGCAGAGCTCTTGTGCTTTAGGAGATGGGGCCTCAGAGTTGGGTATTTGGGTATCACCAGTAGAGTGAAAATATGTGCTCACCAGCAAGTGATGCCTGGCAGTCTGGGTCTACACACATTATGTTCTCATTCTGTCTCTCTCCCACACAATGTGCATGGGTGCACATATACACTCACACAAGTGTGCACACACATTCCCCAACAACTCTCCCTATCCCTAAGCATATACCCACAACCACTCTTTCCCCTACCTACATCCCACTCTCTGACAGATACAGATACATATACAAGCAGAGATTCAGCAATGGCTGTACCAGAACACAGGGCAGAAAGGTGAATTTGAGGCCCGAGGGTCCTTAGTGGATGAGCGTAGAGAAGCTTCAAGGCAGGTGGCAGGATGGAAGGTGGGGATGAAAACACAGGAGAAAACGCACCCAACACGACCAAAATACTAAACATATGTTGTGCAAAGAATTAACGGAACATGGAATGCTTAAACAATGACATTCCTTAAACACTATCCTGGGAGAATCTGAAGAAATGTATTTTGACAGAACAAACTGCAAAACCATTTCAAACCAGAAACTTACATTTCACTAGCAAAAAGTCCCTGAATTCCTGGTGATCTGTAAACACTGGTGGAGTTGGCAAGGGAGGGCCAAAGAGTGGTACGCTCTCTTCTGAAAATATTTTCAGCCTGTGTAGAGAATATTACAGAATTAGTTGGTTTTTCTTCAAAGATCATCACTTGATATGGTTTGGCTGTGTCCCCACCCAAATCTCCACTTGAATTGTATCTCCCAGAATTCCCACATGTCATGGGGGGGAGGTGATTGGGGGGAGGTAATTGAATTATGGGGGCTGGTCTTTCCCGTGCTATTCTCATGATAGTGAATAAGTCTCATGAGATCTGATGGGCTTATCCGGGGTTTCTGCTTTTGTTTCCTCCTCATTTTCTCTTGCTGCCACCAGGTAAGAAGTGCCTTTCACCTCCTGCCATGATTCTGAGGTCTCCCCAGCCATGTGGAACTGTAAGTACAATTAAACCTCTTTTTCTTCCCAGTCTTGGGTATATCTTTATCAGCAGTATGAAAATGAACCAATACACCACTATTCTGTCCTTCCATTTGTCCAGCTGCATATAGGATGTGTCAGGAATATTTGTTCCATGCCCAGGAGTGCCTCCTCTGGTCTGCCAGAGCCGAGGCCACTTCCTCGCTTTCCCCTCTAGCTTAGTCAAGGTGCTTTGAGGGCAGAGACCAGGTCTTCCTGAATCCTTCACGGTCCAACCCATCAAGCCAGGTACCCAGGAAGAACAGCAATGGCTATCACTGAGCACCTGCTGCATACCAGGAAGCATATTTGGTATTTTAAGATACAGTATTGGCCGGGCGTGGTGGCTCAAGCCTGTAATCCCAGCACTTTGGGAGGCCAAGACGGGTAGATCACAGGGTCAGGAGATCGAGACCATCCTGGCTAACCCGGTGAAACCCCGTCTCTACTAAAAAATACAAAAAACTAGCTGGGCGAGGTGGCGGGTGCCTGTAGTCCCAGCTACTCAGGAGGCTGAGGCAGGAGAATGGCATGAACCCAGGAGGTGGAGCTTGCAGTCGAGATCTGGCCACTGCACTCCAGCCTGGGCGACAGAGCGAGACTCCGTCTCAAAAAAAAAAAAAAAAAAAAAAAAAGATACAGTATTGCCTCTGACTGTCACTACACCTGCCAGGGTAGTGTCATTACCTTCACTCTACACAGAAAGCCTGAGGCTCCAAGAAGAGAAAACATTTTTTCCAAAGCCTCAAATAAATGATAGAGCTGGGATTCGAACCCAAATATATTTGGCTCGAAGTTCAGGTTCTTTTTACAACATAATACCTTTTAACAGATTAATATTTGAGAACAGAAAGATAAGCAGGCAAGAAGGTAGACTAGGAAAGGATGAAGATCAAATATATCAAACCTCTTCCCATGGTAAAGTACCATAAAATATCAAACTAACCCTGACCCCTAGGTCTCCTGCATGGAACAACACCGGATGGAGTAAATGTTTCCTGAAGAGACGGTGGCCTTGAAGAAAGTTTTGTAAGGTGAGGGCACTCATATTAAATCAATCAAGAAACACGTATATCAAGAGTCTTATAAAAATCAATGCTAAATTAACAAGCATGAGAATCAGAACAAGCAATCGAGACAAAGTCATTACCTACCTGTAACTGTCATTTTGTTGATCGTACCTCACTAAGGCAAAAATATCTGTGGTGATGGTTAAGGGAACGAATCACAACACTGATGCTCACAACTGACAGCTTGTGCTCTGAAAATCCCTTGTGCAGAGTCATTCTCAACCAGCGCTTCTGTGCTAAGGGCACCTATCACTCTCAGGTTGGGAAAGAACCCATACTTCTTTCCAAGAGATAGCCCACGGAGACTTATGTGAGGGCACCATGAGTAGGTTCAACGTTTGCATGTGCATCCTTTGGGGAAAAGGGTTAAATCTCCAAAGCTGTCAGAAAAGCAATAGAAATATAGCTATTAAACAACTAAGCAGTCGGCAAAGCAAAAAGAGCAGTTCCCTCGCCTGGAAGTACAAACAAGATCCCAATAGGAAATTAGTAATACATTTCATCTCACACATTTGGAAAGGGAAAGCAATTTAAATGTTTCCGCTGTATACCTTCCCTTTCTCTCCTTTTGGGTTTGGGAGACAAAACAAAACAAGCCTGTTGTAGCTGGTGGCAGATTCTGAGCAGAATCTACTTAGCTTGTGCTGGGTTTGTGGAGTCTAAAATAGTAGGAAAGAATCCATCCAGCTTCTTTCTTTCTCCCACTCTTCTGCCTCCCCTTCCACCTCCACCCACCATCTCCCAACCCCTGCTTTCCTTAGCTAGGGTTATGGAGCCATCAATTCCTTAGTGTCTCCATTTCTAGGCTCCCTGGAATGAATCTGCCTTAATCATCTGCTTGCCCCTTTTCAGGGACAAATGTGCCAAGTCCCAAATCTAAAACATGTAACTCAGTAAAATTCTAAAAAAAAATGACTACCTCTCAATCACCTGAACAGTCACCTCACCGTCGCTTCTGCTGTGAAGTTGGAGAAGTTTTCTGTTATACAAGAAGAACCACCTCTAGAAAGGGGAAATATTAGCCCTAAATCTCAGGGGACAGGGGCAGATACTACTCAGAAAGTAGGGATGAAAAGGGAAGAAAACTATAACCAAGGTGCAAGTGCGTATCATTTGCTTCCCTACCATCACGGAAGAAAGTTTGGAAACTGTTAACTTTTAAACACTTACTTCCATCCTCTATTTTTATGTCACAAGGAACAAGTCCAAGTCTCCAGATGCCATGAGTCACCGTGGGCCCATCTCCAAACATGTTTACTTGGAGCCTCCAGGGAAATGAGTAACTCGACTAGAATTTATTCTGAAAATGCTGATTTGTTGCCTTTTGCTTATTATGTACAACTAGTAGAGCCACTAACTTTGGGTTTTGGTGTCATGGCCTGGGACCCAGAGTAACAAGGCCACAACTGAGTGTCTGCTGGGCGGGCCAAGCTCATGCCCCATGCCTGTCTGGCAGAGCTGAGCTCAGACACTGCAGGAGCTTCAGCTCCACTGCTGGACTTTGCCAGCAATATGAGCTGAACAGGGATTAGGAGAATCAGATAAAAATATTATTAATTCTATCATTTCTCAAATTTCAAGAGATGGTAATACAACAGCTATTACCAGGGCTTAAATCAACAAGGAAAATTATTTTGGCCTTTTATCTTAACTTGCAAGTTTTTATGCCTAAAGCAGATTTCTCAGGGAATTCACTACCTATAATTCTTCTAAATCATTTATGACTGAAGAATAGCAGGAAGTTTTCCTCATTTTATAGACTACCTGAGGAAAGAGACCATATTTCAGGAGTCAAGAATTCCCTGAGAATTAATCCATCTACTACTGAAATGGAGGGAGAGAGGAAGGAGGAACTATACACAAAGCTTAGGAAAAATTCCCCAAAAGTGGGTCTAAATCTAGCATTACAAAACAAGTCCATGACAATATTTGGTTTAAGCGTCATGGAAGTCCAATGAGGCTGAACCACAGCTTGCCACACTGGAGCATTTACAAAGGCCTAGGATACGTGTAAAGTGGGAACGGATCATGGAAGGCTTAAAGGCAGGAGAAGATTCCTCTCCTTCTTGGAACACAATGGTGACGATATCGTTTCCAATGTGGCGTTTCCTTTCCACCTGTAGTAAGCATAAATAACATCACTGAGAAAGACTCTCAAACATGGCACATTCACAGAGTTAAAAAACCATAACCCAACATAACAAACCACAGCCACTATGACAGAGCCCTGAACTTCAGATATCTTTGACTTCAGGCCTCCCATGTTTTGCCAGCCTAGGCCCTTGCTCTCCAACCCATCTCCTCTGTTCCTATCTCAGTGGCCAAGCTCTGGGGTGGGTCAGGAGTGTCTTAGATAGAGGTTTTTCCCAGCCTGGTACAGCCCATGTAGACACTCAGTGTTAACTTCCTGCAGTGACCTGAAAACAATACTTGTCAACCATGACACAGGACCCACTTATGATATGTCCTGGATAGTCTCATTTTGACAAGACACAAGGCACACTGAGAGAAGGCACAGAGAAGAGGTAACATCTATACAAAATAGTCTCTCAAGAGTCCATGTTGGATAGAAGAATGTTTGAATCAAAGATATTTTAAAAAAGAGAGACAAAAAAGAGTCTATGAAACCGCACTCGCACACATACAAATACCTATACATGTTTACACATAAACACGCATGCACATTATCTCTGATCCCTTATTTCTCTAAGGTGACAGCACCAGTGAGAACAGCTCTTCCTAAGATTTGTTGAAAGTTCCAATACAGACCGCCAAAAGCATCCCTAAATTGGCGGCTGCAGTTCAGCTCATATGTCAACCGGCATAGCCTCTAATTCTATGGAACACCCCTAAATTGGCAGCTGCAGTTCAGCTCATATGTTAACCGGCATAGCCTCTAATTCTATGGAATCATAACGGTGCCCTCTCTACATTCACATCACTATTTGATGGTTTGTATGTTCACATGTACCTGCTGCTTGTTCTCTTTGGAATATGGCAACATGGTGGAAACATGAAACATGATCTCATGCCCTTGGTACACAGTATAAACTGAATGTATCCCTGTGGTATCATCTGCAAAATATAAACATGCATTCAGTGAGCACAGAGGATTCGAGCCAAAAGGAAAGCATTTTCATTTGCAGACTAGGGAAATACTGTACACAGGACATTCTCAAAGATCATTCGGATTATCCACCCGCACGGAAGCAACAACCCTCCACTTGATGCAGCCCCTACATGGAAAGGCCTCTTCCTCTCTCCCTAAGCTCACTTGCTGTCTGATTCACGCCTTGCCTCAGAATGGAGGAGGTCATAAGAAGTCCAGGCTACAGAGGAGAGTATTGAGCTTCCTTGCCTTGCAGTTGCTGTGAGAGGTACAGGATGAAATTAACACAAGATGACACAAACAATTACGTCCATAAACCAAAAGGAAGTGGTATTTGTGACAGAATTGTTTATGATTAAAAGCAAACGCTTTACAATTAGGCCGACTTGGATTCAATTTGTCATTGGCTATGTGGCTTTTGACAAGTTACCTCACTTCTCTTTGAGCCTCAGTTCCTTAATTTGAAAATGAGGACAAAAGTTGTATCTAACTCCTAGGGATATTGGGGAGACTCAATGAGATTATATTTGCAAAGTGCTTAGCAGAATGCCTGGCTGTATCAAGGGCTCAGTGGATGGTTGTAATGACCATAACAGAGAGGGTGAGGGTTGGCAGTGGGGGTATGAGTGGCAGGCACTGAAGAATTCACCGTGTGCACTCTACGTGTGTTCGAGTGAAGCTGGAGCCTGACAACTGGGGCCCAATCTCCCATCCCTGCATCTGTCAGTTAGGGCACACTTAGCTCTCCCAAATTCAGAATCTGTGATGCCATGCTGGGCTGGTGGGAAGATGAGCCTCCCAGAGGGTGAGGGTAGCTGGACTCGAAGCCTATCACCACTAGGCCAAAAGGGCCTCACACCCACTGCCTGACTTACCTCAAGGACTGACTGTGAAGATCAAATAAAGCAAAAAAAAAAAAAAAAAAAAAAAAAAGAAATAAAGGGAAAAGCTAGCAAGGCTACACAAAAATGAGATGGGGAAAGAACTTCCAAACCTAAGCTTGTAATCTTACCTACCTTCCCCGACTCAGGCTCCCATCCTCAAAATGCTTCCCTTCAGGTGTTTCCAATGTCACTGCAGGTGCCAGCCCCACCCAGCTACCCAGGGCAGAAACCCTGAAGTGTCTTCAAGTACTGTCTCCTTTTTCATCCTCCACTTGCTAATTCTACCATGAAAATGGCTCTTGAATTAGTCCCCCTGTCTCCCTTCTGACCTGTAGCCCTCTCCCATGGCAACCCTATCTCTTGTTTGGACTGTTGCCACAGCCTCTGAGAGCAGGTTTCTCCTCTGCCTCCCCTGTCTGCTCAAAGGTACAGATCTAATCTCACCACTCCCCTACTTGAAACCCCTTAATGACAGAGAATAAAAGGCAGACTTATTAATATAACCTCAAAACTCCCTTCAGGATCACGCCCTCTCTCCTACTCCAGGCCATATTGCATCATTCTCAGTGCCTCATTCCCTCCAGCCATAAACAAATTCTCTTAGTTTCTAGAACACACCATGTTCTTTTCTGCCTCAAGGTCTTCACAGATGTTCTCTCTGCTTGGAATTCTCTTCTCCCCTTGAGACCCTCCAAGTACTCCGACTCGCCCCTCCCTCTGGTCACAAAAAGGCTCAGAGAAGCCTTCCCTAATCCCCTAGATTAGGCAAAATGCCCCACAGCACTCTGTACTTTTTCTTCTTAGTTGTCTTCTGTACTTAGTGCTAAACCATTTGATAATTATCTGCATAACATCTGCTGGATGTGCCCGGGACTGCAAGCTCCTAGAAAGGAAGACCCTATGTTGGTTTATCCACTTTTATATCCCCAGAGCCCAGCAGAGTCCTGGCACACAGATGGTGCTGAGCAGTAATATTCACGGGCAGACCAGGACTTCTCACACTGTCCAGGGCTGTGAGGGCTTATTTAGTTTTACGAAGCTCAGTGGAAGTGCCAAAGAGGTCTATGACTCCATGTTGAACAGGGTGTGGCACTCACCTCCCTCCAGTCTTCTCTCATCCATCCCTTCCCCCATCTCTGGTATAAGTTCAGACACGGGTCAGGCTAACTTAGAAAAATTATACAAATTACAACAGAATAGATCAAGAGGCAGGCTTACTTTTGGTATCCAGACCGCCACGGTAGCCCGTCCAGCCCTTTAGAGTGATTGTGTCACCCAGAAGATTTAAAAATTTTTGAAAAGGCTCGCTTCCAATTTCTGCAGGAAGAGGTAGAGTATGAGGAAAGTATGGGCATCAACAAGTCCTCATTTTCTAACTGTGCACCGGAATCGCTGGAAAATTAACCAGGCTCTGCCAATTCATATGTGGTAAACAGTATGGGGAAGTCACATTTCCTTCTTCCTGAGGACCATGAGGACTTTTCCCAGGACTCCAAGGAAAGGAAAACTGCAGAATCAGATGAACCCAGCTTACTACTGCCAGCCTGGGACCACAGGTGCTTACCATTGCAAAACAAAAATGTTATGACTGCTTGCATTCAGAATAAGCAGGTATTTAACAAGAAAACCAAAATGACACCATCTTATAATTCTTCCTCTCATCAAAATCACAGAAAAACCTTCCATTGCTCTTGGGTCTGTACGGAACCAAATTCTCCAAATCCCACGTGCTCTTCTGTCTCTCCAGTGCAAACAGTGACTGGGTACAAACGAGCTGGTCAATAAATATTTGCCAAATGAATGAAACTGGGCAACAACCTCCCTACAAAATTCACGCTGAAATTGTGTAAAATTATCTCCTCGTATTAAGACTCCAACTCAACAGACAAGCTCCAACTGGCAAGAATGCAACAAGGCAGGACAGGGTCTCTGGCAGCAGAGAGCAGGAGGAGATCACTCACCATTGCTGAACATCTCATCATCAGTGAGCTGCCCATCTTTGGCAAAAAGAACCCCAAACTTGAAATTCACAGAGCCCTTAGGATAATAACAAAAGGTGTTACAGTTAATTTTATCATCACAGCATAAATAGCTCTGAGACGTGCTGTTCGTGACTTAGCACAATGGCAGTCACCAGGATGGACAGTCAGGGGATCCCTTCCTCCCATCCACCTGGGTTTTGACCAATGTTAACAGCAATCATTCCTTCATTTTTACAGGTATTTATAGCTTACAGATGAGACTGTATGCCTTTATGAATTAGTTCGTTTTTAATTTCATTACTAACGGCATCTCTAGGATACCAGTTCTGTTCTGTGGCAAAACAGGGTTCCAACAAATGGCCACAGGAACTCACAGGCCTGGCACCGTCTTCCATTCAACCCCTGAGCAACAGTTCAAATCCCAGTCAGTGAAGAAGAGTTCATTGTAATTCAAAGCTTAACATCATCTCAGGCTGATATATTGTGGACTCTTTTAGAAACAGAAATGAAAATTATGGGCAATTTATACTAAAAGCTCATTTTCCCCAATTCCTAAAGATACTCAATCTGAAGAAGTCACAAAACAGATGTGCAAAAAAAAAAAAAAGCAAGCCCAAGCCAAAAGCAAGCAGTAGCTGGTACAAATGTGCAATCTACCACCTCCAACTTTAAACTGAATTAATTCTGATCTGGTGGAAATGATAAATAGTAGCTTCCACAGGGAAGGGAGGAAGACAGAGGAACAGGGTCAGGGAGTGGTAAACAGGGACTCAATCATATTTTTTTTTTTTTTTTTGAGACGGACTGGCTCTGTCGCCCAGGCTTGAGTGCAGTGGCCGGATCTCAGCTCACTGCAAGCTCCGCCTCCCGAGTTTACGCCATTCTCCTGCCTCAGCCTCCCGAGTAGCTGGGACTACAGGCGCCGCCACCACGCCCGGCTAGTGTTTTGTATTTTTTAGTAGAGAGGGGGTTTCACCGGGTTAGCCAGGATGGTCTCGATCTCCTGACCTCGTGATCCGCCCGTCTCGGCCTCCCGAAGTGCTGGGATTACAGGCTTGAGCCACCGCGCCCGGCCGTCAATTGTATTTTTAATGTTTTGGTTTTTTTTTCCTTAAATTGGGTAGTGTTTTTTTTTTTTTCCTTTTTTTTGAGATGGAGTCTCGCTCTGGGTGCAGTGGCGTGATCTCGGCTCACTGCAACCTCCACCTCCCTGGTTCAAGCTATTCCCCTGCCTAAGCCTCCCGAGTAGCTGGGATTACAAGCGTATGCCACCATGCCCAGCTGGTAGTGGTTTTATAAGTCTTCATTATGTTATTCTCTATACTTTTTTTTTGTACGCCTGAAGTATTTCATAATAAACACAAAATAAAATGTTGGAAGAGAATCAACCTCTACAAGATTGGTTGACCCACCACTAGATGGAGAAATTCTTGGTGGTCAATTAAGGGTAGACAAGGGACAAAGATATTTAAAGCACACTGGCCAACGGGTCAAAGACAGGAAGTCAAGGCGATTGCCAGGATTCAGGATAGCTGGATCTAGGAGTATTAAGAATCTGAAAATCCAAGTTCTTTTTTTTTTTTTTTTTGAGACAGAGTCTCACTTTGTCGCCCACGCTGGAGTGCAATGGAGTGATCTTCGGCTCATTGCAAGCTCTGCCTCCCAGGTTCACGCCATTCTCCTGCCTCAGCCTCCGGAGTAGCTGGGACTACAGGTGCCTGCCACCACGCCTGGCTAATTTTTTGTATTTTTAGTAGAAGCGGGGTTTCACCGTGTTAGCCGGGATGGTCTCAATCTCCTGACCTGCTGATCCGCCCACCTCGACCTCCTAAAGTGCTGGGATTACAGGCATGAGCCACCGCGCCTGGCTGAAAATCCAAGTTCTAAGGCTGTGCATCCAAACATTTTTCTGTCCCCAACACACCTGAGATGCATACTCATCACTAACAGTGGTTTTCTATACAGGAAGAGAGAGGACACTCCCAAACTGACCCCTCCACCTGGAACTCTTCCACAGTTCTGGGGATGACCGGCTCTCTCCCATCATTCAGGTTTCAGCTCAAGTGTCAATTTCCAGAGCCGCCTTTCCTGATCTCCCCATATAAAGCCACCCTCCTTCCTGCTGTTATTCTCCATCAGAGCACCTTGTTTATTCTCCTCGAAGCACTATTTACACTCTGTAAATCTTTTATTGAACTTGTGTATCTGTCTGTTTCTGCCACTAGAACCTGAGTCCTGTGCAGGAGAAATCATACACTGTTTCCTTTCCATTGAATCCCCAGTGTTGACCACAGTACATTGGAAAAGATTAATAAATATTCATGACATAAGGGACTGTATGCATAATAAATGAGAAAAGAAATAAACTTTGTCAGAAACAACTTATTTTTCATACGATGTCTCCAAATGATCGCTGCTTCCTGACAAACTAGCTTTTGATAAATTTCTTAGAACGTTTTCAGGGACCTCTATTCACTTTAGGGTTTTATAGCTTGTCACTGTTCTTTCTCTGTTTTGGAAGTGACGACAGCAAGCACATGTCGCAAGGGTCCCTTAAAAAGCTCCTACAGTAATTTGGGGTCTGACATATGACCCTCTTAGAGTAATAGTGCAGGAACTACAGTAGTGGTTCTCTAACTTGACTAGGCATCAGAATCACCTGAAGGGCTTGTCAAAATAAAGATTGCTGGGTTCCACCCCAGGAGTTTTCAATTCAGGAGGTTTGGGATAGGGCCTGATAATTTGCATTTCTAACAAGTTCCCAGGTGATGCTGATACTGCTGGCCAAGGGTCCCCACGTTGAGAACCACTGAACTAGAGAAAAAACCAAGAGGCTGTCAGGAGGCCCAGAATCAGGTCCAGCTGAGCTGACAGCTAGCAAGTCAGAGCAGAAGAACTAGGTCAACGACCATAACTATGAGCCATAAACTGACAGCCTGCTAAAGCCAGAAAGGACCCTATAGTCCACTGAGTCCATGCTCTTATTTTAAGACAGGACAGGAAAGTTCAGGGAAGACAGGGACTTGCGCATGGCTGGAACTAAGTGAACAGTAAGACCACAGCTGGAACTTGGGTCTTCCAACTTTTGATCCGGCATTCTTTCCAATATCATGGCATAATCTTCTCTGAAAAGTTTTGAGTGAAACTGAGATGTACAAGCAGAGTTGGGGCCTACTACCACCTGATCACTGGCCAATGCTTTTACAAGCTTTTATAGGGTTGCTCTGAGACTGGCACCATGCTGCCACATCCCTGCTGAGGACCTCTTCTGCTTCAGGGGGAGACTCCAGAAAGACTGGTGTTGCAAGGTCTTGTCAAGTCTTCATCACAAGTTATTAGGGTCAGACAACAGCAAAGTCTGTAAGGCATCAAGGGTTGCATGATGGGGGTCTTTTTAGTACCTGCGCACCCAACGGTGTAGGATCTTCAAGGTAGGGAGATCACGTGTCCAAGTTTGCCAAGACAGCCCTGACTTTTATCTGTTTTATCTGTCGTCCTGATGTTGTTAATAATTACTCTCAAAGGGTCCCAGTTTAAATTATAAATTATATGAATTCCTCCTGCTTCAGGTGGAGGAGATTCCAGAAAGACTGGAAGTACTTGTTAAGTACTTGAACCTACTTTTAGAGCCTCATTTAGGTAATATGGTGTCCAGGACTTCCCAAATTATGTCCATGACTGAAAGTTTTCACCTATCTCCAGAAATCAAGGTATGGCTCTTTATAATGAGTTATTTCATATTTTAGGAGGGGACAGTTTGATTGGGGCAAGTGGACTGTCACAGATAATATTTTAACCAGCTATTCAGAGCTCTTAAGGTCTCAAGGCCAGACCCGGGTCCCTGGAGGAAGGTGCTGCTGGAGGGAATCCACAGGCACTGGGTTTTCTCAGGATGTAAGTCTTGCTCAAACATTCAACATACAGATAAGGTCACATCTGTCATTCCTACTTGGATGGAATTTAAATATTCTAAGTTCTAAATTTTACAAGACAGAACTCAACCTGATTACAAACAAACATGCAGTCACATTCTTGGCAATCAGTAGTATGCTACGAACTATAGTTCTTCTGAGAAAAACAAACTATGAGGGGAAACTAAAGTCCCAATGATTCCAGAAGAATTTTTTGGAACTGAGAAATGATGGCCTTATTCAAAATGAGACACCCCTGGCTCCTTGTCACTCTTGTTTAGGCAACGTCTCCATATTTCTAGGGTTCCACATGTTCCTACACATCTCTCCTCTCTCCATGTGTATTACAGCTTGGGATGCTGTGTTCTCTCATGAGGGTGCCTCTCTATGTAGCAAACAAAACATGGGTTTCAGGACACTGACATCATTTTACCAAAGTGCTAACCTTTCAGGAGCCTCACTAGTATTCTTTATTGGATTCCCTGCCCATCTTTGCAGCTAATAGTTTACCACTAGAATAGGCTGGAATTGGGATAAATGCTCCCAACTTATACCAGTTGAGAAGCAGCAGGATTAAATAGAGTGCCTCACCACACAGCTCTCAGAGAAGCTCTGGAGGATCATGGCCATTGTTCACACTTCAAGATGTCATGACAACTGACTAGTGTTGCCTCAAGCTAATATCCCCTTAGTAAGGAAATAAAATTGAGAAATAAAGAGATCAACTTATTTTTCAAAACTTGGGAGTTTCAAAAAAAGCAGAGGAGGATGCAATGAACAGTGAACAGGCGTTTTTTCAGGGGCTGGAAGTGGTGAGGTCAGGGCAGGGGGAGCGTTCACATTTCCTATTGGTACATTTTCTCTATTGTTTGTTTGTTACAACAAGCATGTGCATGCACTCAGTGGGTGCTCAATAAATATCTGTAGATTAATGAACAGAGTAATTTTGACATATAAAAGCTATATATAATCCCAATTTTATATAAAATGTAACAAACATATATACCAAAATGTTAACAGCAGTCGTCTTTGTGACTGCAGGTGATTTTTTCCTTTTATCTTTTGTGTATTTCTTTATTTTTAAAATTTTTACCAGAAATGTGATTATTTTTACTTTTTGCCTTTTACAAATTACACATGAAATCGATAAATTCTCCTGCAACAAGCATGAACCTAAGATGGACAAAATATGGATAAAAATGTAGTCAGGCATGGTGGTATAAGCCTGTAGTTCCAGCTACTCAGGAGGCTGAGGCGGCAGGATCGCTTGCACCCAGGAGTTGGAAGTCAGCCTGGGCAATATAGCGAGACCCTCTCTTAAAAATAAAAAAAGCAGGCATCTCCCTTTGTCTGCTTTCTGCTGCATCCCACCCCAGTTCCACTATCCTGCTCAAAAGTAACTCCCACCAACAATTTGGGGTGCATCCTTTCAGCCCCTTCTTTGTATTTACATCTACATGTTCAAGAATCAGCTGAGGTGTCGCTGCCTCAGAGAAACCTTCTCTGTTCAGTGTAAAAAACCTACCCCTCACTGCACACCCCACCACTGTGCATTACTTTCTTCACAGCTCTTGGGGTTACTGGTCTTACCATGTCTCTGTTTGTTTGTTTACCTGTGTAGCTTGTCTTACCCCACCAGACTGTGAGCTCCATGAAGAAGGGACCTTGTCTTGCTCATTGATGTATCCCCAATGCCTCAAACAGTGCATGGTACATGCATGGTAGGTGCTCAATAAGTATGTGTTCAATGAATGAATGAATGAATATACATACAAATATCTGTTTATAAAAACATAATTGGGATTATATGTAAATAATGTCCCATAAGTTGCTTTTTTTCAGTAAATACTATGTGGTGGAAATCTTTCCATGCCAATAAGTAAAGGTCTATGTCTTGGTCTATTTGGGCTGCTATAACAAAATACCATAGACTAGGTGGCTTAAAAACAACAGAAATTTATTTCTCACAGTTCTGGAGGCTGGGAGGTCCAAGATCAAGGCAGTAGCAGATTCAGGGTCTGGGGCAGGACCTATTCTGGGTTCACAGATGGCACCTTTTTGCTACATACCCACAAGGTGAAAGGGCGAACAAGCTCCCTTGTTTATAAGGGCACTAATCCCATTCATAAGGGCTCCCTGCTCATGACCTAATCACTTCCCAAGGCCCCACCTTCTAATACCACCACATCGGTAGTCAGGCTTTAACATACGAATTTTGGGGGGGACACAAGCATTCACACCATGGCACTCTATCTCACTCTTTTTTATGAGGGTGCATAGTGTATTATATATTAGTAAGTATATTTATGGGTTTTTGATATGTTTTGATACAGGCATGCAACGTGTAATAATCACATCATGGGGAATGGGGTATCCATCCTCTTAAGCATTTATCCTTTGTGTTACTACCTTATTTTTTCTAATGGCATCATAATATTTCATAATGTATTCATTCAATCAATCAATCAATCACTTGTTCAACCAACAAATGTTTACTCTATACCTTCTATTTTTACTGTTCTAGGATCTTGGAACACAAAATTAAAGAAGTCTCGGCTCTCATGGTGCTTAGAGTCTCTGCTCTCATGGTGCTTTTATTCTCATGGGGGAGACAGATAATAAGCACACAAATGAAAATACCAGCATTAAGAAAAAACAAAGGGGCTAAGGGTGAGAGGCAGGTGTACTGTTCTACACGGAGTGGTCAGGGAAGGTCTCTCTGAGCAGAGGTCCTGATTGAGTGAGGACATCTGGGGGACAAGCATCCCCAGCAGTGGGAACTGTAGGCTCTTTCTGAGGAGATGGAAGAATAAGGAATTCAGTATGGTCAGTGTTTTTCAGTAAACACTGGAGCTGACGACTGGAGAGGTAGAGGGGCCAGATCATGCAGGCTCCAGCAGGCCAAGGTCAGGATCTGGGGCTTCCCTTTGAACAGGACAGGAAGCCTTTAGAGTTTTGAGCAGAGAGATGACCTGATTCTACATGTTTCAATAGGACAATTGGCTACTATCTGGAAACCAGAAGAGAGGGGGAGAGTGGAAGCCAGGAGAAGAGTTAGGAGACTCTGCAGGGCCCAGGCAAGAGAGGATGAGGTGGTATCCCCACACCAGAGTGGTTGTGGTAGAAGTGTTGAGAAGTGTTTGGATTAGGGATATTTTATGAAGAGATGTCACCAGGATGTGCCGATAGCTTAGATATAGGATAAGAGAGAAAGACATGGATTAAGGATTTTTCCAAGTTTGGCCTAAGCAACAAGACAAAAGATATTGCTATTTACTGAGAGGGATAAGATACATAAACCATAATTTATTTACTCCATTGCCTATTAATAATATTTTAGATATTTCCCTATGTTAGTTACATACTTAGAAAATCCAATATATTTATATTTTTAATGGCGGCAACAGGGAATGGCAACATGCAAATAAATTCAGCATTTTGTATATTAAGAGTATCCTAATAAAGCACAAATACCCTACTTTAGTGAAAATTAAAAACTCATTACTCACCCTGATCATAAGCTTAACACAATAAATGTTTCCAAGCAGATTTAAGTAGTTTGATTGTTTTCACAGCTTTATAGTTAGATGCATAGAAAATTCTGAAATATACCTTAAAAATACCTGCCAGTAAGGTCTTCCCATGCAATGTGTACCACTGTGCAAATCTACAGGGAGGTTTGGCTGAAAGCAGAGTCTGGGTTCACAGGGAAAGGAGAAGTATATTTACAAACACGGAGGCAGAGCAGGCGCAAATATTTCCATAGAAATACTCACCTCTTGTTCTTCAAGAACCAGCAAGTCCTGTCAAATAAAGTTTTAAAAGTTACATCCAGGCATGACAGTAATTATTTCATTTTCACTTGCTGTGAAAGCCAAGCTTCGGTTTTCTCACACTGACATTTTGAAAATAATTTTAAAAGTTGGTTATAGGAGCTTTGGGCGGGGAGGAACCAACAACTACGACAAAGGTGGGTGCCAAGAGTCCTGGATCTTTTTCCCCTGTAATACCATCTCGTAAGAGCAGCATGGAGCAGTAAACCTAAACAATCCTTTGAATCCCTGCTGTCGCATTCTTAACTGTGTTTGGGCACAAGTCATTTTATCTATTTGGGTCTCTGCTTCCTTCTCCATGGTCCAAGGATAACATCGGTCTTAACCCCTGTGAAGATCACTGTCAGTGTGTGTAGAAGACCTGGTACACAACAGAGATTTAATCAACCTTAAATTACTTTCCTTTTCATTCTCAGTCGCCCCATATAAAAGTTTGTAAACTTACTACAGGCAAGTCCTATCTTTTCCAGAACTTCTGAAAAAGTAGATTCTGGTTGATAAGCGGACACCAAAGCCAAGGCTCTGACAGGGACCCTGTGGCTGAGCGGAGGGGGAAGGAATGGCCCAAGTGAGTCATGGGGACAGTGCAGAGGCAACGAGGGTCAGGATGGAGGCAGGGAGGCTGGAGGGACCCTCACCCTCCTTCTGGCCCAGGACTCTCTGGGGAAGAGCTGTATCAACTGGAGATGTGGCAATTCTGAAAGAACTGTAAGAGGCACACAAACCTCCATTTTATTTAACAGAAAGCCTCTTTCATTCAGAACTCAGCCATCTTTATTATTTTTGTTTTGTTTTGTTTTTTTAAAGAGACAGGGTCTGGCTCCGTCCCCCAGGCTGGAGCACAGTGGTGCAACCTTGGCTCATTGAGGCCTTGACCTCCCGAACTCAAGCAATCTCCCCACCTCAGCTTCCCAAGTAGCTGGGACTATGGGCGTGTACTATCATACCCAGCTATTTTTTTTGTATTATTTGTAGAGATGGGGTTCCACTATATTGCCCAGACTGGTCTCCAGCTCCTGGGCTCAAGTGATCCTCCTGCCTCAACCTCCCAAAGTGCTGGGATTACAAGCGCAAGCCACCATGCCTGGCTGTATCATTTCTGAATTCTGGGAAAAAATAAAATTATGTTATACATTTTTTACATTGGGACTTTATGTTTGCATGTCACTGTATATGTCATTACAAAATTCTCTCTTTCCATGATCTTTCTCAACACCTTGTGGTTTTTATTAATTTTTTTATTTTTAGTTTTTATGGGTACATCAGTAGGTGTATATCTCTATATCTCTCTCTCTCTCTCTCTCTCTCTCTCTCTCTCTTCTCTCTCTCTCTATGGGGGGTGCAGTTTAATTGTTCCTGAATCACAGATGGAGGAATTGGATCTCCAGTTAAGGTCATGTGGCCTGTAAGTGTCAGCTCTGAATTTCATGCCCAGTCCTTTTAACACCCAGGCTAGTGCTCCTTCCATGCTAACTGTGGTGAATAAGAAAAGGGTCACACCTCTCAGCTTCTCAATTGCCACTAGCCCTGCAAGCATTAGGACTGGGATGTTTTGCAACCAGTCCCTGGCCTGGTAATACAGGCTGCTCCTCAGTGGGCTAGGCTGAAGGAATCAGAGCCTTGCAACAGGAGTTCCGGTTGAGCTCAGGGCTAGAGTCTCAACACTCAGCTGTAGAGGCAGGAGGGATGTCATAGGCTGTCAGGTTACATTTATTTTGGATTACATTTGTTCAGAAGCGAATAGTCTTGCAATTTGCCCTGGTTTGCCAATGTCCCACTTAACATGATTCAGATTTTTAAAATATTCTTGTTCCTGAATTTGTGAGCATTGGAAGTCCCCTTTTTGCTGCTTTCTAGTGTGTAATTTTAGCCCAGAAGGTATAATTTTGGCCAGTAATGGTGTTTCTTAATACAGTCCTACTGGCATTGCTTTTGATGTATGCATGATTCTAATCATTAGTTTGAGGCTGACACTGATTTTTTTTCATATATATGAGATTTGGGAGAGTGATTTTACATACACTTTTTAAACCTAGAAATGTTTTAAAAATCAAATTAAGTTCTACCGGTTTTTATAAAATACCTGGTCATTTAGGAAACATATCACAACTACTGGGAAACAAACTTGATGGGTAGGAGTGGGAAGAAACACACAGATACTCTGATTTCTCTATCCATTTAAAGCTAGCTTAATCACACATTGCTTCTGGATTTTGGTCAAGGAAAATGTCACTACACTGCAGCCAGAAACAGACAAATAACATTTAAAAACAGCACCAGCCACCTTCCCTCTTTGTGGAAAGATGCCTTCTTTATAACACAATTGGTTTACTTTCTGTTTACTCTCTGGCTCCTACCATTTTTAAGAACTCTTTCCTCTCTACCTAAAGCCTGTTGCTCAACTGTTCCTAAGAGAAATCTACAGAAATGTGATGACAGCCTTCACCCTGCATCTCTGAGCCTCACACACATGTGCAAATTCACACACACATGCACACTCACACACACAGAGGACAAGGGGAAAGTTCACAAATGGTTTCTTTTGTTAAGGGGAAAAGAGCCAAAACACAAATATAGGAAAGCATAAAAGTACCTTTTGTTTGGTAAAAACAGGCACAGAGTTGTGATATAAATAGGCAGAATGCTGCTATATCTTTTTTTTTTTTTTTTCTTTTCCTCTTCTAGAGAAATTAGACAGGGATGACTGAGCAGAGATGAGCTCTGCTGAGGGAACTGGCTCAGTAGCAAGAGGCAGAAAGAAGTGTCACAGAGCTGGCTCTGTGGGTTTGGGGGCTCAGTGTCTGGGAAGCAGAGTTAGTGTGGGGGATAAGACTAAGGCTTAAAGAAGGATTAAGAATAATGACCTGTGTGAGTGAAGTCATAAGAGCACACGGGTACTCACATATTTATAATTCTAGTTTGTTTTAAAATTTGCTGTAAAGTATCACTTGTAATAAACCTGGATGGCTTAAAGTCGCTTACAGTTTAACCTAACATACCCATTTTTGCCTGAGTTCTGTCTGAGGTTGAGGCTGGGTGTAAATACTATTTTAAAAATTACATCAAAACAAAAGATATGGGAATTCACAACTCTCTATATTTGGGGTAAGCCGAGAGTCAATAACCTTATTTTAAAAGCTAACCGTATTTTAAAGGTATGCAAGCAAAAATTGTTCATGTTCCAATCAATCCTCCTCTTACTATTTACGTAAAAGCAAATTTGAACATGATGCTTCCTGCTTAAAGGTTCTACTGGCTCCCTGCTGCCTCTTGGATAGAATTCTAGCCTGCCTCTTCAGCCTTTTCCCTTGTCACCCATCCCTGGCGTACCCAACTACTTCAATCTCAGCTTCACACATGACGGGCACACTATTAGTGACGGCTGTGTTTGTAAGTTTCAAAGCTAAATTGGTTATAACTACAAGACAAAAGTTTGGTTGACATTATTCTGATAAACCATCACCTAAATTATGACTAAATTTTTTTCACTCCCAAGGCAGACTGTTTTCCCTAAGAAAACAGGGATGGCTTTCTGGATACCTTTTATCCTTGATGGTACCCAGTACAGTCTACTACATGAGTAAGAGCTCAATCAACCATGTTTTGATTTATTAATTTTTAAAAAATCTCTTTAATATTCCCTAACATTCCGGGCTGGGTGTGGTGGCTCACGGCCTGTAATCCCAGCACTTTGGGAGCCTGAGGTGGGTGGATCACCCGAGGTCAGGAGTTTGAGACCAGCCTGGCCAACATGGTAAAACTCTGTCTCTACTAAATTAGTTGGGCATGGAGGTGGGCACTTGTAATCCCAGCTACTTGAGAGGCTGAGGCAGGAGAATCATTTGAACCCGGGAGGTGGAAGTTGTGGTGAGCCGAGATCGCATCATTGCACTCCAGCCTGGGCCACAGAGCGAAACCCTGTCTCAAATTTTAAAAAAAATTTCTTTAACATTCCACACAATTCTATATTACTCAGTAAAAAGGGTGGCTTTTAAGCCAATAAGATTTTTCTGAATGTACACCCTATTGGTCCGTGGACCGAGGACAACTCTGCGGTTCTCAGGAGTGGCTATGCATCAGAATCACTTGAGGAACTTCTGAAAAACACAGATACCCAGGCCCTACCCTACACCCATCAAATCAGAACCTTAGGTGTGAGGTTCTACTATGATGATTTTTTAAGTTGCACAGGCGATTTCGCTTTGTATCCTAGGCTTAGGATTACTGATGACCTGTCAGCTCTATTCTAACACTGTAATCAATTTTGTATCATTATGAAGTATAAAATTTTCTGTTACCTTTTGTATTTCAGGATGAAAAATTTCCCTGGGGCCTTTCTCAAATTTGTCCAGATTCATGGCACTGAAATAGAATGGACAGGATGAGCTGCAGCATGCTGGAAACTTAAATAATATAGAGCAAGACTTGGTTCTTCAGAGAAGCTAAAAAGTAGCCTCTAGAAAAATCACAGCTGTTTTCCCTAAAGGGCCTGACACGCACTCAGAAGATACAAATCAACAAATGAGTGATCAATGAACAAACAGATGAAGGTAACCAACACCACATGTACTTGACTTATATAACTGGCTCCTGGTGACACTCATAAGAGAAGGAGAGAGAAATCAGGAACATCTGTTTCAGGTAACCTTGGCTACTCTTCCAGATTCTTATTTTTATTTACTAAAAGTGATGAATGTAATTAAGCTTTAACTGAAATTTCTATGCCACATAGGGCAAAAGACCATCCTTAACAAGACTTTTTACAATGTTTTACTTTGGACAAGCAACGTAAATTCCCTTGAACCTAAGTTCCTATAGAGGTAAAACAAGGAGATTGAAATAGATGATCTCTAGAGTTCCTTTCAGCTAATATTCCAATATTTATAAGTGAAAATTAAAAATAATAACAAACTTCTAGAGTACTTACAACACACCAGACACTGTGATAAATGCTTTTCATGAATTGTCTCATTTAGTTCTTATGAGGCAAGTAATATTTTAGCCCCATTTTAAAGATGAGGAAATTGAAACTCAGAAGTTAAATAACAGGATAAAAATCTGGTAAAGAGCAGAGCCAGGACTTGAATCCAGGCTTATGTGACTCCATAGTATTTGTACTTTAATTTCCTTTTAAGTTTTCGAGTTCTCATTCTTGTAACAAAAGAAGACAAAATCTTTTCTTCTGCTGGCAGCAACTATAGAATGTGTAGTTTGTCATATCTTTACAATCTTGCTGTACCTTGCTCTGGCTACGAGGGTGTACTGAAAAGCTAAGCCTTGCTCATACAACTAAATGAAATTGTAACAAAACGAAAGGCCTAGTTTTTAAACAGAGAAGAAAGGAGCTAGAGTAAACTTCTTTTTAGAAAAAAGAATTCACAGAAATCTTAAACTGGTACAATTTAAGGTATTACTCTCCAAGCAAATTAAGATTTATAGTTTCTTGAAAGCAGCAGGATATTTCTGTGCTCAGGAAAAATGTTAGCTTCTTGGTGGAGAGGCTTAACTCAGGCTTTAGAACTGCTCAGAAGAAAAATCAGAAGGCACAGAGCAGACAGGAAGAGGTCTGCAATCTGGAGACCAAATTAAGCTTGAAAGTGGGATATAACGTTTTTCACTTCTTAATCTTGGTGCCTTTTTTTTTTTTTTTTTTTTCTTTTTGAGATGGAGTCTTACTCTGTCACCCAGGTGGGAGTGCAATGGAGTGGTCTCGGCTCACTGCAACCTCCACCTCCTGGGTTCAAGCAATTCTCTCACTTCAGCCTCCCGAGTAGCTGAGACTACAGGTGTGTACCACCCCACCTGGCTAATTTTTGTATTTTAGTAGAGACAGGTTTCATTATGTTGGTCAGGCTGGTCTTGAACTCCTGACCTCATGATCCCCCTGCCTCGGCCTCCCAAAGTGCTGGGATTACAGGTGTGCGCCACTGAGCCTGGCCTTGGTGCCTTTTAATCAGCCAGATGCAATCCCCAACAGATACAGTCAAGTTTGTCGCTGTAAGAGCCATTTTGGTAAGGATGAGTTGTAGCTATTACGTGTCACCTGGGAACACTGGAAACACATCTACCACCAGGTAGCTGCAGATGAATAGAGAGGAAATCACCAGGGCTATGAGGTAAGCTTTGTCCTTCACACAATAGGGCATTAGTGGTTAAACAGCCCAAGCTCTGGAGTCACAGGACTCCAGCTCTTGATTTACCAGCTCTGAGCTCTTCGTCAGATCCCTTCACCTCTCTGAGGCTCCAATTCCTGATAAGTGGAGTGGAGATAATAATAGATCTACTGTGTGGAGCTAGTTTAAAGATTGATTCAGAGAACATTCATAAAGCATTCAGCACAGTGCCTGACAAACAGAAGCTACCATTACTATGATGTAACATCTTAGCTGGTAACAAAGCCACAGGCTGGATCCAAGTGGTGGCAATCCCTAGGGGAGGCTGCCACCTAAGATAAGAGAGAGATGAGAGGGAGGTGGGAGGGTGGGGGCACAAGAGGCAGCTGAGCAGGCAGCAGCCAGATGTTCCATCCATTTAACGTTCTGTCTGGCGAAGAATAAGTACATTCTTTGCTGACATCTGGGTTTCTATTTCAAGGTGGAAAAAATGGAAGGAAAAATATTACTTGATTATCTTTATAAAACTAAAGTATCTGAGTGCGTGCAAGAAAAAAGAAGCTGGCAACTAATGTAGTATGGAGAGATGTCTAAGAGCAACGCTCAAAATCAGTTGGACCTGGACTCAGGCCTTGGTTCCACTACACACTTGCTTTGTGATCTTGGCTTTCTCTCTCTGAACCTCTATTTCCTCATCTATAAAATGGGCACAGTCACAGCACCTGCCCTACAGGGTTGCTGAGATGATGACATGAGGTGATGCATGTCATGCCAAGTGCTTAGCAAAACGTCTCACACACAGTCAAGGCTCAAGACAATGGAAAGTTAACATCAGAATGATTACAGGAAAAAACAGTGTATAAAGGGCTCCAAATCCACGCATAGGCTTTCTACCCATTAGGACTCACCTTAAGATGGACTTCACAGAAAGAGTTTTTGTGGGACTGTAGGGAAGGCATATTTTCTGGGTACCCTGGAAAAGTCCAAACATCAAATCAGTGACAAGTTCTACAACTTCCTTCTCCAAAAGAGCCCCTCTGGCCATTCAAAAGAAACCCATGCCCAGTCTTTCTCCTTTCTCCTCAAGGGGCATGTATATGAATAAACACATTCTATGACTGAAAACAATCTTGCTCAGGTTTGATAGCGACTTCCAGGCTGTCTCCACCCCAACATGTATGGATTTCAGCGTGGCCTTCAACATACAGGTCTTCAGTGTCTTAGGTATTATGGAGAGCACCTGAGCCATCTGAACCAGATGAGAAGGGAATTTGTTTTTCTGTTTTTTTTTGTTTTTGTTTTTTTTTTTTCTTTTTTTTTTTCTGGAGACAGAGTCTGGCTCTGTCACTTAGGCTGGAATGCAGTGGTGCGCTCTCCACTCACTGCAACCTCCGCCTCCTGGGTTCAAGTGATTCTCCTGCCTCAGCCTCCCAAGTAGCTGGGATTACAGGCATGTGCCACCACACCCAGCTAATTTTTAGTAGAGACGGGGTTTTGCCATGTTGGCCAGGCTGGTCTCAAACTCCTGACCTCAGGTGATCTGCCTGTCTCAGCCTCCCAAAGTGCCGGGATTACAGGCATGAGCCACTGTGCCTGGCTGGGAATTCAGTCTGTAAGCCAAGCATCAAATAAGCCTCAAAGACCATAAGACAACAGTCTCCACATGTTCAATGGGACCCAAAAATAATGTCTCCCAGTCAAAAACTTTTGGAACTAGAAATCTCCTGAATCTTTCAGAGAGGTTTTCATAATGCATGCTTTTATATTTATCTGTGTTTTCTTATTTAAAGTCTCTTTTCTCCTAAATGAGTACCAACTATGACTCATTCATAGGAATACTCAATGAATATATTTTGACTAAAAAGGGAAAGAAGAATTGCCTAACTGATTCAGTCTCACATCCACACCACCCGGAACAGATGAGTGCTATTCTCTTCCTAATCGTCTAAGAAGAGGTGACATAGATTTAGAATCCACAAAGGTTTCACACTACACAGCTAGCAAACGGGATTATCATATACTGTACATTTAAAACTTTCTTCCTGATTTTGACTAGTAATAAAATTGTCATCACAAACGGCTAGAGGAGGGTAAGAACGTTTCTTTTAGGGAACAGGCAAAGAAATGTGATTTTTCTTGTGCTATTGGGATATACCTGCCAATTCATCTGTCCAAGCTCTGAACAATAGCAAGGGAGAGAAGTTCTTTGAACTTTCCAAGCCCACGGTCTCTTTGCATAAACAAAACTTTTATGCCTACACCCTTGGAGGCCTGCTACTCTCACCCCTCTCCAGGCCAGGGAGGAGGATGTCTTTGGAGCTGAGGATGAGAAGCTGCACTAGAGAGAGCCCTTCTTATGCGTTCTCCATTAGCCATGGAAACTGGGCTGAGCTTTTCTTTTTGTAGTTTGTGTTACAGAGATTAAATTTCTTTCCAATATTATAGAGGAATATTAAGATAGAAATGCATGTTTTCTGATTCTACAGATCCTTCCCATTGAAACCCGAGTTCTTCTGGGGCTTTGCTTTTTAACTGGCCCCAGCCTACACTGCATCCCCTGTCTAGGAGATTGTCTTGAATCTGCCCCTCTAGCTCAGATCCTACCTTGTCTACCTTTTCTTCTTACCCAACACATCAAAGGCAGTTTTATTTTTATTTTTATTTTGTAGTAGGCAGGGTCTCACTATGTTGCCCAGGCTGGTCTCAAACTCCTGGTCTCATGTAATCCTTCTGCTTTGACTTCCCAAAGTGCTGGAGTTATAGGCATGAGCCACCATGCCCAGCCCAAAGGCTTTAAAGAGAAGCCAAGGGCAGCTCAGGGGAAATGTGTGGCACAGCAGAGGGCTCTAGTGCTGCACTGTGTGACAGTGACACCTTCGTGAGCTGCCTATGTGGGTGTGAAACCCAAGGCTCCTGGGATTGTGGGTTTGTGTTTTTCTTCACCACAAACTGGTAAAACTCTTCCTATCTCCTCCCTTTTGTAGCTTCCAGAGTCAACGTTCAAGAAAAATGGTTCTGTGTTCAGTGGAAATACCAAATGCTCAGATAGAGTCAAGTGCATGTACATATCAGGCAACACTCAGTGAGCACAGTCAGGATGCAGAAGTGCAGGTCGAAGATTACCCTGTAACAGGTGTGTGTGTGCAGGTGTGTGTCTACATGGACGGATGTCTAGAAGCCTGTTGCAGTGATTATCTCTGAGTAGTTGAATTCTTTTCACTTGCTATATTGTTTGGATGGAATTTTTACAATAAATACAAATCATTTTTCGTATTTTATTTGTGTGAGCCATTTCTGTATATTTAGAAGAAACACAGTAGAGATATGCAAGACTGCATAGAGTTATATGTTTAGCTAGTTGTTTTCTCCTTCCTCCCTCCCTCTCCCTCTTCCTTTCTTTCCTTCCTTCCTTCCTTCTTTCCTTCTTTCTTTCCCTTCTTCCCTTCTTCTCTCTCTTTCCTTCCTTCCTTTTCTTTTCTCTTCCTCTCTCTCTCTCTGATTTTGTAGCAACAGGGTCTTGCTCTATTGCCCAGGCTGGAGTGCAGTGGTGCAATCATAGCTCACTGCAGCCTTGAACTCCTGGACTCAAGCCACCCTCCTGCCTTACCTTCCCAAGGACCTGGGACTACAGGTGTAAGCCCCCATGCATGGCTAAGTTTTTATTTTATTTTTTGTAGAGACAGGGTTTTGCTATGTTGCCCAGGGTGGTCTTGAACTTCTGCGCTCAAGTGCTCCTCCCACCTTGACCTCCCAAAATGTTGGGATTACAGGCATGAGCCACTGTGCCGGGCCTAGCTAGTTTTATAACTGCTTTATAACCTAGAAGATATGTGCTGGCAGTTGGGAGTGCGAGGGCTGAGTCACATACTTCTGTGGACTTCCCATAGCCTCTAGCACTAGTTTTAGGCCAAGAGGGGCTTAATAACTGACCCCTTGTGCCAATGCTCACTTTTGATTTCTCAGTTCCTCCCTCCCTTCAGCACTTCCATCAACGACTGGGAACCCTCTCGCTGTCTTTGACACATAACTGAAGGCCAAGGGAAGAGGTGTCGGGTGAAGGCACTGGCACTTCTCATCATGCCCTACCCCTATGCTGCCTTCACAGCAGTCCTGGGGTTTAAATTCCACCTCCTTGACTTCTCTAATACCAGGTACGAGTAACCCTTGTTTGTCTCGCATTTGTTGCTACGTCTACCTGGAACACTCCCTGATTCCCCTTCTACTCGTCAAATGACTGGCTTCCTTCCATCCTTCAGGCTTCTGTTTGCTGGGTGCCGCCTCAGGAGGCTTTCCCTAAACTGTCTCATCTAAGCAGGGCTCCTGCAGCACGCTCTGTCATTCTCTGTCTTCAGAGTGCTTATCACAACTTATAATATCATACAGACAGTATCTTTGGAAATTAAAATAAGCAAATGTTCCCCCTGTATTTGTCTCATTCTGTCTCCCCTCATACATGGCAGTCATCTCGGTGAGGATGTGATTGCTACTTCCTGGAGGAAGAAGATAGACACTGAGAAAGTCCACTCCAGGAAGGTGGAAGAAGAGGGAAACCCACCCTCTCCTGCCTTGAAGGGAGGGAGGGAGAGGGAGGGCGAAGGAGGGGTGGGAGGGAGGAAGGACCGGGGGAAGGAAGGAGAGAAGGATGGAAGGAAGGAAGGTCGGCCAAGAGGTAGATGCCAGGGTCCTTGATGCCCCCATGCCAAGGACAGGCTTTGAAGGCATTGTGGGATGCTGTAAATCTGTCAAGGGAAGACCTGGAGGCACTTGAGAGCATTTGAATCAGAGGCCCCTTCCCGGGCATGGCCTTGCACAGGAATCTTAAGTCCAAGCAGCACCTGGTTTGAACTTGGTGAAGGGTAGCAACTCAGTGGCTGCAAGTGTTAATGACCAGAAGTATGACACACACAGGCCTATGGCAACGGTCCTGCCTCCTCACATCTGACCTATGGTTCATAGACGATGTGCCCCAGGAGGGGATGGAGAGCTTCTGAGAGATTCAGAGACTAGCGGAGACCTGGGATCAGGACAAGGAGTGACTTTACAACAAGAGGCAAATAGTTGGCACCATGGGTTTCAGGGGCAGATGCTTTCCAATGACCCAACAGAGCCAGAGGAATCAATTATATTTCCGTGGTCACAAGTTCAGAGGTTGGATTAGTCACTCCACAATGGAAATCAGACAGAACTCAGAGCGCCCATGTGGATCCACGGTTCTCTTTTGCGACCATTAGGTCTCATAAGCCCCCTCCCATGTGCACAAATACCAACCGCAAGAGGAGCAGGAGGTGGCAAAAAAATTGGAAAGGCTTGATTCTTTGCCCAAAAGAGACAGAGTCATCTCAAAGAAAATATTTAAACCAGAAGAGACTAGAATGCTGTAATTGGCAAGCATAAAATAAATGGTTTTTTTTTTTTTTTTTTTTTTAAAGGCCAGGAAACAGTCTCCTGGTGCAGAAAATAAGGTGCTTTGGGCAAAGGCACTGTCAACTTCTCAGAGGTGAATCACAAGAAGACTATGAGGCATGCCCTGGAAGAAACTGGCACACAGTTCCCCATCACAGGGGTTATCTCCTGAAACTGATGCATAAATTTTGCATCAAGTACGAGCCATATACTTACTGTTTTTCTCCAAAGAATTGCACGGTATTGAGGAACACGTTGATTATTTTGGTCAGAAAGGGTCACAGACAAGAAGAAAGGGCTCTTCTCTGCATCATTTCCAATGTAGTTCTGATGGACTGGAAAAGAAAGGTTTAGAGCAGTGAGAATGCAACTGATCCTGCCAGTCACAGATGGTAGAGGACACTGCAGGTGGTGTCCAGCCCTTCCCACATGCTCAGGGAACAGTAATCCCAAAGCCAGCTTGGGATGGACCTGATCTCTCTCGGGGGATCATGCATTCTTCTTCCCCTTGCTTGTGACTGGTTCAGGAATGAACATGTGATCAAATTCTGGCCAATGAGACGGGAGGAGAAATCTGCCACGGGGCTTTTAGAGAGGCTTCCTCACTTCTAAATACTGCCTTCTTCTTCCTCTGGACTGGTGGAGTCTAGAAGTGATGCCTGGAATTGCTGAAACCATCCTGTGACCCTGAACCTGGCCAGCCCAAGTGCCAAGTTGCCACACTAAGGATGCAGAAGCAGAAAAAGGGAAAAGGCCTGGGTCCTTGACATTACTGGGCCTCTGAATCCCCCAACCCCAGGGCTTGCCCTGCCTCTGGGTTTTTTGTTATATCCTTTACTATTTGTGCCAGTTTGAGTCAGGTTTTCTGTTACTGCACCTGAAGGCATCCAAACTCATGGCACCATTTTTCTCTAAAGTCCTCACTGCTCTGAGCACTACTTACAAGCATTTGGGAAGATGACGGCTTTCCTGCTGATTTCCTTTTTTTAAAAATAAATGCTTCTATATCCCCCACACACCAATAAATTTTGCCTGGCCAAAAAAAGGAACTTCTTACAATAATACAGAGTCAGATTTCTTTAAAGGCATCATTTAGGTCTGCTCACTCTCATTTTGTCATTCAAGCATCATATCTACAAATGAATACATTAGCCTGAGAAAAAATTTCTCTAACTCATTTTGAATCCCAAAATAGTGATTATTCTTCCATTCCCCAAATCTTTTGTAATTAGCCACACTCCTGTTTTCCACCTTTCTGTATATTTTCACTTGAGCCCTTCGCTTTAAATGTACATAGCTATTAATGACTGAGCTGTTAGTATATGTCAGGCACTGGGCTTAGTGTTATTCCTGCATCTCACTGAAACTTCCATTCAGACCTATTAGATATGCACTCGTAATATCTCCACTTTACAGAAAGGAAAATCGCGTCTCAGAGAAATGGAGAGTAGCCAGTGTAAGGTCCTTTGATTAATAATGGCAGGATCAGGATCCAAACCCATATCATGAGTGTCTTTGCCACTGTATCCCCATTGCTCTGCACATTGCCTGGCATGGAGTAGGTGATAAATACTTGTCATGGTTGAATGTATGAATGATGCCAGAGTCTACAGTCTAATGTCTCTCTAGTGCTATACAGGCCCTGGAGCTCAGGGAACCAGTTATCTCCCTCATTGCCTTGAACTAAGTATTCAAAACCCAATACAGACAGGGCAATTGCCTTGTTAAGTCTAAAGTTGTCTTTCCACCCTGGAAAATTCGTCTTATCTCTCAAATCACTTTTTCAGATGATCTAATCTCCTTTAGCTCTCCAGGAATAAAAATGCCTGTCCATAAAAAAAGGAAACTATGAGCAAAAACTCTTAGGGCTGAGACTCTGAATAGGGCTGAGACTCTGAATTGGATCTTTTAATCTACAAAGCTTACTACTGACCTTGAAGTGAAATGCCCTGATGTTAGTGTTTCTAAAATGGCTAGTTTCATTCATATAGGATACCAGAAATTATACTAACACTAACTTCCATTTTGAATACCCTTTCTTCCCTACCACCACAATAGCATAATTACCTTGTCCCAAAAAATATTTGAAATACCATCTGGTGTGGTATTCCGGGTTCTCTAAGTGCACGTCTGTTCTTCGCCAAGTACCAGGCAGAGCAGTTGCATTCTGTAATGGAACAAAGTTGTGACATTAAGAGGCTTATTCAGAAAGAAAACATGAAGCTGGCAATGAACCAGAGGCCAAAGAACCAGAAAAATCATTGTTAAAAGCATATACCCAAGGGCTGTGGCTGCATGTTCTGATTCGAAAAGACACCCTGTCTAAATTCACATCGTGGAAGCATCCAGGAGGCCTTTGGGGTGTAGGAAAAATAACCAGTGAACCAGTGAGTTCAGCTGTTCCTAAAACGGGTACCAAGTACCTCTCCTTTCTGGGCTGAAAGTTCCACAATATTTGGGAGTTGGTGCCCCCTAGAGGAACCCCCTTCTTTTTGTTACCCCTGTAATAGGCACAATTCATCTAGAATCCATCCATGTTTTGGTATTTTTTTTGTTTTTTTTTTTCCCCACGCATATACATATGTATTTTTCTTAATAAGATGAAATTATATTGAATATATTAAATATATTTTGTGGCTTGCTTTGACAATAACTTTTTTACATGTCAATAAATATAATCCTATGTTATTGGCTCTATACCCTTTTATTTATATAGACATAACTAATAATACTGGACAATTAGGCTGCTTCCAATTTTTTTGTTATTGTAAATAACATTTATCATCTTCTAATTCCACGTTTGCATACTTACTTGTTCAATTATTTCTTTAGGATAATTCTTAGAAGTTAAATTGCTTTGTCAAAGGGTATGTACATTGTCGGGGGTCTGCAACACAATGCCAATCTGACATCTAGAAGGACTGACACAAAATTATAGTTCCACCAGCAATGGCTGAGGGTGCCATCTTCCCTATACTGTCAACATTGCCTCTTTACAATTTAATGGCAAAATGTAATCTCAACGTTGTTTTTATTTGTGTTTCTTTGTATACTTATTTATTTATTTTTTTTGAGACGGAGTCTCACTCTGTTGCCCAGGCTGGAGTGCAGTGGTGCCATTTTGGCTCACTGCAACCTCCGCCTCCTGGGTTCAAGTGATTTGCCTGTCTCAGCCTCCTGAGTAGCAGGGATCACAGGCGAATGCCACCTTGCCTGGCTAATTTTTCTATTTTTAGTAGAGATGGAGTTTCACCATGTTGGCCAGGCTGGTCTCTAACTCCTGGCCTCAAGTGATCCTTGACTTCTCAAAGTGCTGGGATTACAGGCGTGAGCTACCACACCTGGCCTGTATGCCATTTAGATTGTAGCTTTTCTTCATATTTTTATTGGTCATTTATAATTATTTTGTGGGTTACCTGTTTATGTCCTTTGCCAGTTTTCTGATTACTGTATTCTTTTGTGAAATCTTTGAAACAGATTGCAAATAATTTCTTCTGATCAAATTTTTGCTTTTAAACTTGTTCTATGCTATTTTTGGCCACATAGATGTTTTAAAATGTTTGCATAAGCAAATTTTTCATTTTTTTCCCTTTATGGCTTTTGCCTAATTAGTATCAAAAAGTCCTCCATCCCAGCATTAATGAAACTGTTTACCTCTATATTCTTTTAGATGTTTCATTTTTATAGTTCATTCCTTATCATTTATTTTGATGTATGCTCTGAGGTAAGGACCAATTTTCCCCAAATCATTTGTCAATTAACTCAGTTCTACTTATTGAACACTCTATCATTCTCAATCCTTATAAGGCATTAAATTACTGTTTACAATAAATGTCTGAAACTTGCATGGTATCGGCTGAGACTGTGTTGGATGTCAGTTTTCCTGCATGACTGATGTCACTCTATTGCAGCTTTGTTGACATCTCCATTGTGCCACATATGTAAGACAGACTACTGAAACATGCTCTCTGACTTTGACATGCCTCTAGCAATTTACCAGATGTCTGTGGTCAGTTTCTTTATCATGCTGAAGATGTTTCCTTCAATTAGAAGTTTACAAAGAGGCTTTTCTCAGGAACGAAAATTAAATTTACCAAAAGCTTTTTTCGGGGGCAACTATTGAGAGAACAGGTTAAATGGAGGGAATCATAGTATATAATGTAACGAATGAATCACGAATATAGTAATAGCTCTTCTGGCATTGAAAAGTTCTTAATTTCTGGAATGCACCCTACTAGGTCATGGTATATTATTCTTTTAATAGACTGCTTGACATTAACAAATGATTTATGTATCATATTTGTTTGTGTGATAGATCTATAGGCTTCCTTTCTGTTTGTGTTTCTGTCATGCTTTCAGGGTTATGTTACCTTACAAAATGAAATGGGAAGCTTTCTGTCCTTGTCATTGCTCTGGAAATACTGACATGCATTGAGAGAGTGCTAAATGCCAAGTATTAGGCTAAGTATTTTATATGCATTATCTCCAGAACCACCCATCAACCTTATGAGATAGATTCTATTTTATCCCCCTACTTTCAGATGAGGAAATTGAGACTGAGAGAGTTTAAACATGTTGCCCAACGTTACAGAAATAATAAGTAGTGGAGCTGGAACCGAAACCAGTTCCAATTCCAGAGGTTTCTTCTTTTTTCTTTTTTTTATCTTAACCATTACATCTTCTTCTGTGTCCTTTTTTATGTCCTGCCTTTTAAGCCTATTAAGGAGTAAAAACGTAGGTGAAAATTTTAGTATTATTTTGCTTTTATCAGATTTTCTGGAATTTAAAAAAACTAGCTATTGCTACATACATATACATTTTTATTTGGAAATAATTTTAAATTTATATAAAAGCTGAAAGAATAAAAGCAGTGTAAAAAAGCATGTTTGCCTTTTACTTACCAGATTTGTCTACAGTTAATGTTTTACCCTACTGGCTCATTTGTTCACACCACCCCACACATACAAACATACACACATATACAATATTTTTTCTGAACCATTTAAGATTCAGATGTAAAAGAATAGCCTTCATCCCTAAATACTTCAATGTGTATTTCGCAAGAGTAGGGCTATGTTCTTACATAATCACAGTAGAGCTTTATCAACTTTTCTAAGTTTAACATTGATACCATCTGTATTCCAATGTTGTCAATTGAGTCAACAATGTCATTTTAAGCATTTTCTCTCTTCAGTACAGGATCATTTCATTGTTTCTTTAGACTCCCTTCATCTGCAACATTTCCACAGACTCTTTGTCTTTATGACATTGACATTTTTTTTGGCTGTCACTAGTTTTTTTTCTTTCCAATTTGTATTTTAGGCTGAAGGGGGTGCATGTGCAGGCTTGGTACATGGGCAAATTGTGTGTTGCAGTGGTTTAGTCAACAGATAATTTTGTCACCCAGGTAATCAGCATAACACCCAATACGTAATTTTTCAGTCCTTACCTTCCACCCCCGTAGGCCCCAGTGTCTATAGTTCCCTTCTTCGTGTCTGACATCGACATTTTTGAAGAATGCAGCATCTCCCCTCCTCATTCTGGGTTTGTCTGATGTTTCCCCAGTTAGATTCAGGGTAGGCAGACTTGGCTGGAATACCATGTAAGTGAGGTTTGTCCTCAGCTTATGATATTTCAAAATACCCATCTGTTCCTCAGTGTTGATGTTAATTTTGATCACCTATTCAAGATATCACCTCTTAGTTTTGACCTTTTGGTGAAAGCATATCATTGGACTTTGTTCCTTGTAGGATTTTTGCATGATTCAGTATCAACAGTTATTTACTTTATAACCATGAACTACTGGCAGTCTTCAGGCCTTTCCACTATGCCACTGCAGGGCATGCAGCGATGGCATGACCCACCAGCCCGCCTCAGGCATCAGCTGACCAGACACAGGGGGAGTCCAGCCAAGGAAGCTGGCCTCAGCCAGACTCCACAGTGGTTGGTATCATGGTCCCACGGCCTCAGATCCTAGAAAGCTAGAGCAGAGCCTAGAGAGTAAACTCTTTTTTTAAAAATTTTTTTTATTTTTTGGATTTTAAAAAAACTTTTATTTCCTTGATACATTAAAAACTTGTTAGCCTTATTAGAAAATAAAGATTAAACAAAAATCACCTGTATTTTCAAATTAACATTTTCATGTATTGTTTCACAATTTTCATTTGCATATATAAAGATCATACTATGCATCCTATTTGGTATCACATTTTCCCACTATGATTATTAATAAATACGTATTTATATCATAACAACTCCATGTATTTACCACATAATTGCACATTATTGTGCTTGATCAGTTGCCTATCAGTTATTTTTCTTTGTTCTACTAAAAGCAACACTGTCATGAACGTCTTTCTCTCTCGCCTAGAGAGTAAACTCTTAAGCTGTCATCAGGACATTTAAACCTCTGGGGCCTCCAAGAGATGCGTGGATGGCACAGAGAAGTTTCTTTTAGGTAGCAGCAACAGATCTTAGTTCTGTGCTTCTCAAATTTGTTAAAATGTGCACTCTTGGGCCCATTGTAAACTTCTTCCTTAAGATCTCTATGAATGGGGCACCAGTATCTGTTTTACAAGTGGTTCTGATGAAAACTGAACTTTGAGAAACAATGCTCTACGCCAGTTCTAAAAGAATCCAGCACAGAAAGGGGGGTATAAACTTGGATGGGGCAAAACAAATATAACTTTATTTTCCCTAACTTCGAACTAAAATTTAGTGTTTCATTCAGTTATGAATACATGCAAAAAAACTATAGAATGGACAGTCCTGGTAACCATGCTGACAAAAAAAAAATCAAAGACATTTTCAAAATTCATTATAGTGATTGCAGATATTTCAAAATACTGTTTACACTCTTCACTCTTCAAAATTACAGTATTTATGAGGCCTGCTGCTAGATTTATTATTTAATGTATTTTAATTAATGTATTTATTTTTTACTGAGACGGAGTCTTGCTTTGTTGCCTAGGCTGGAGTGCAGTGGTGTGATCTCGGCTCACTGAAACCTCTGCTTCCGAGGTTCAAGCAATTCTACTACCTCAGCCTCCCGAGTAGACAGGATTACAGATGTGTGTCACCACACCAGCTAATTTTTTTTTTTTTTGAGACAGAGTCTTGCTCTGTGACCCAGGCTGATCTCGGCTCACTGCAAGCTCTGCCTCCTGCGTTCACGTCATTCTCCTGCCTCAGCCTCCCAAGTAGCTGGGACTACAGGTGCCCACCACCACGCCCGGCTAATTTTTTGTATTTTTAGTAGAGATGGGGTTTCACCGTGTTAGCCAGGATGATCTCGATCTCCTAACCTCGTGATCCACCCACCTTGGCCTCCCAAAGTGCTGGGATTACAGGTGTGAGTCACTGCGCCCGGCCACACCTGACTAATTTTTGTATTTTGAGTAGAGACGGGGTTTTGGTCTCGAATTCCTGACCTCAAGTCATCCGTACACCTCAGCCTCCCAAAGTGTTGGGATTACAGGCATGAGCCACCACATCCAGCCTACTTAATGTATTTTAAAATCATATTTATTACTGTATCATAAATTAGGTTTCAAAAATCCTGTCGATAATTATTTCAATAAACTGTTTTCCTTCGTAATTCTATGTATTTAATTTCATGTCTTCTGAAAAGGGGTCTACAGGTTTTACCAGATTTCCAAAGGGATTCAAAGGCATGGAAAATGACCTACAAACTCTAGGCTTCCAAAGCACTTGCATCTGTCTGCCTCCCAGAGATCAGAACACTGCCGAGTGCAGAATGGAACACCACAGGGAGGCGCAAGGCACTGCTCAGCATCTCAGAGGGAGAGATGGGACTCCAGAGGCAGTGGCATGCTGAGTACCAACTGTCAATGTGAGGAGTTTTCTTTAATGATGAAAATTCACTGGGCTGGGCATAGTGGCTCACGCCTATAATCCCAGCATTTTGAGAGGCCGAGTTCGGAGGATCACTTGAGGCCAGGAGCTCAAGACTAGCCTGGGTAACACAGTTAGATCCTGTCTTTACAAAAAAATAAAAAATAAAAAAATAAAAAGTAGCCAGGTATGGTGGTGTGTGCCTGTAGTCCCAGCTACTTAGAAGGCTGAGGTGGGAGGATCACTTGAACCCAGAAGGCTGAGGCTGCAGTGAACTATGATAGTGATACTGCACTCCAGCCTGGGCAACAGAACAAGATCCCGTTTCTAAAAAAAAAAAAAAAAAAAAAAATTAAATTAAAAATTAAAATATATTAAAATAAAAGTTACCTATTTCGCTTTTCTCTTCACTGAATACTTAACCAAAACACAGGGGAAATAACCCAACTCCAAAAATGTTGTGAGTCTCGCAGAGCAAGACACTTCCCATCCCTTGCTAAAACCACATTTGATGTGTTGTAAAGACAAAAATACATGCAGGAACTGACAAAAGCAACGGAGACTAGGCAACAAAAAAACAACAAAAAAATCCTGCTTTTCCCGGGACCCTGAAGAAGAACTCTGAACACAAGCTCCAGGTTCTGATGATGTGTAGAACTAGCAGACAGTAAAGTGCACAAAGAAGTGTACAGCCGAAGATTTTTTTTTACATTTATACACCCTCATAACCATTACCTAGATCAATACAGAAAATATTTTCAGTATTCCAGAAGGCTCCCTTGTTCATTTCCCCAGTCATTACTCAAGCACATGCCAAAAGAGAACCACTGTCCTAACTTCTATCATGGTGGATTACCTGCTCTTGAGGGTTACGGAAATGAAATCATATGATGTGTATTCGAGTCAGGCTTTTTATCCTTTGTCATTTGGTCTGCGACATTCGCCCGTGTCACTGGTGTGGCAGTGGTTCGCTCTTTCTCACAGCCATGTAGTAGTCCACCGGATGAATACTACAATTTATGCATTAATTCTTCCACTGATGGACATTGGAATTGTTTCCGGTTTTTGGCTATTAATAATAAAGCCACTGGACGGGCTCAGTGGCTCACAACTGTAATCCCAGCATTTTGGGAGGCCGAGGTGGGTGGATCTCCTGAGGTCAGGAGTTTGAGACCAGTCTGGCCAACAGAGCTAAACCCTGTCTATACAAAAAATACAAAAAATTAGCCGGGTATGGTGGCGCATGCCTGTAGTCCCAGCTACTTGGGAGGCTGAAGCACGAGAATCACTGGAACCCGGGAGACAGAGGTTGCAGTGAGCCAAGATCACACCACTGTACCCCAGCCTGGGTGACAGAGCAAGACTCTGTCTCAAAAAAAAAAAAGAAAAAAAAAAAAAAAGAATAAAGCCACTATGACCATTACTGTGTCTGTCTTTTGGTGGATACAAGCAGTCATTTCTGTTGGGTATACATCCAGGGACACAGACGATGCGTGTGTTCAGTTTCAGTAGATACTGCCAAAAAAATTTCCCAAAGAGGATATACACACGCTAATTGAAACTCCCATTAGCAAGATATATGAGAGCTCTAGTTGTTCTACATTCTCTGACCAAACTTCTAGCTTTTTAGTCCTTGCATTTCTGGAGTGGGTGAAGTAGTACCTAATTGCGGTTTTAATCTACAATAAATCCTAATTTAAGTGTCATCTATTTTACAAAAGATCTTGGAGATACAGAAGCTCTGTTTCTCCAAGCAGTTTAAGTTGACAATGAAACAGGAACACATTATTTATTTGACATCAACTAGAAAGTTAGGAGAAAATAAGCTGATGAGTACATTTTCCAGATAACTGAAGTTTAACACTGCAAACACTCATGCTTATTTTATGACCTTTAGGTAAACATTTGTGAAAGGCTACAATGGAGGGAAATGAACTCACGTTGCTCCATGCTGAATTCATGCCTGTATATGCCCACAGAGACCCAAAAGTCCTGAATCATTTCTGCAAATCAGATCCAAAGCCCACCAAAGCTTCTCATTGCCTTCATTATCTTCCCCCACCTCCTGCTTATACTTGTGGGATGTGACGGAGGAAGACTGAATCTGGTCAGGATATTTTGAGGAGAATGTAATCAAAATCCATATATGACACCCTGATTTTATTTGAATGTTCTCAAATACTTGACTTTAAGCAGGGAATCCACAAAATACAGACACTCAGAATACAAATGATATCCACAGTTTTAAAATAATTCCTTTGATTTTTCATAGAGTCTATTTCAGAGTGAGTTCAATACATGAATGAAAGAAGTTACGCTGATTTTACTTCAGTTCCTAGGTTAAACTGCTGAGATAACATAGCAGTAGGGAAGATGGATTCTTTTAAAAAACAAACTAAAACTTTTTTAAAAATTACAAATGTAAGCATGAATATAAGCTGATTATAAAAATGTGAAACCACACAAAAATTAAAATCTTTTTCTTTCCCCCATCCTCCATGACCCAACCTGCTTCTTTTCCCTCTAACAACCGTGCTACCAGATTGGTCTGAATAATCCAGAATCTTTTTATGCATTTACAAAGATGTGTTTACTTTATACATACATACACACATATCACACATTCACATACATATATACATACAAAAATATATACACATACATAAGCCTATATACACATATGCATAATTTGTTTTCATAAATGGGACAGTAGTGTAGCTATTACACTGAAAAATTTTTCTCTGCTAAAGAAAATATCTTCAGAATATTTCTGTGTCAGTACATATAGATCTATTTTGTTCTTTTTAACAACTACATAGATTCTTCTTTTAAAAAATTCAACACTTCAGTTGAATGAATACAGACTTGTAAAATATGTAAACAGTATATGAGGGCATCGAGTGGAAAGTTAAGGTCCTCCAGTTTCCATCCTGAGCTCCCATTTCCACTCTCCAGAAACGATTACTATTATATTCTTAAGTGTCTTTTTAGAAATTTTCTTGCATCTTGACAAGCGTATTTACCATTTTTTGTTTTTAAGAAAAATGACATGATATTAAACAAGTCATTCTGGAACTTGCCTTTATGTCTAACACTGTATCTTAAACACTTTTTTTTTTGTCGTAGTACCTATGTGTCTACTTCATTCTAATAGCTACTAACCATTTCATTGTGTAAATGGACCATAGTTTACATAATAATTCCTCTACTGAAAGAAACTGATGTTGTTTCCAGTTTTTTTCCTATTTTAAATAATGCTACAATATACATCCTAGCAATAGAAGGTCTTCCCAAGTGGTATATACATTTTTAATTATTGCTAATTGCCTTCCCAAAAGATTGTACTAATTTACATATCCTCCAACAGTGTATAAGAGAGTCCTCCCCATGCTCAGGAAGATAGATTTGTAAAAAGCTGAAAGATTGTCCCCTCTGCTGCACCATCTACTAATTGATACATACAAGTGAGCTGTAAGGGAGGTCCCCAGTGATCACCCAAGGGTCACACTCATTTTAATTAATAATCTGAATAAGCACACAGATGGCAAGACAAGCACATCTGAAGGTAAAATAAAGCTGCTCAGTGGGTTAGCTAACAGGACAGGTGACAGAATCAAGATGTCACCAAAAAATCTTGACAATTAGGAATTATGAGACACACTAATGAGATTAAATTCAATGTAGACAATGCAAAATCCTACACTTAGATACAAAATACAAATTACTCAAGGACAAGGTCAGGTGGTATAAGGAAGGATTCCCCTCCCTTTTTACCCTTAGGAAATTGAGGCACAGAGACACTGAATTGTAAACTAGAGAGTGGTAGAGCTGAGGTTTGAACCCAGGTTTGTTTGACTCCAAAACAGTCTTCATTATATCATAGTGCTGCTCCACAGCTAAACACCAGCACGTGAGAAAAAGATGGGGGGTGGGCCAAGTAGCATATTGTAGGTTCATGAGTCATCAGGGTCCATAAAAAGAGGTAGAGTGTCTACAGCAAGGAAGGCGATGAGCCTGCTCCACTCTGTCACTGTGTGGAGCATGCCCAGAGCCCTGTGTTCAGTTCTGAGCACTTCAGTCCAAAAGGTTAATTAACAACCTCACATGTGTCCAAAGAACAGCAACAAGGATGACAATGATGGAAGTGATCCTGTGTCTTAGGAGGAAAACAACAGATGTCATATTGAAGAGGGCTCAGACTTCCACTCTGGGTCTATGGAGAACATAAATAGAAACTCTGAGTGGAAAATACAGATGATAGTTCCATGTGCCGCTTCAACTGGCAATAGTGGAGGGAACCACCTGGGTTTGTGAAATGGCTGCAGACATTTCTGAATCCAATGGGGCCAAGTGCAAAGAGACCTAAGGAACAGTGCCGAGTTAAGGCTGATTATCCGCTGTGAGTCCTTTATTGTGGAGTCTGTTCATTACCAATAGGCCACTGTAAGTATATGCCTAATGATGCTAAATGTAGACAATGGTTAGAGAAGAATTTTCCAAATGAATTTGCAAAACTTACTGTAGAAAATTCACCCAAAAAGGGCTGGGCTTGATGGCTCCCGCCTGTAATCCCAGCACTTTGGGAGGCCGAGGGGGACAGATCACTTGAGATCAGGAGTTCAAGACCAGCCTGGTCAACATGGTGAAACCCCGTCTCTACTAATGATACAAAAATTAGCCAACCATGGTGGCACATGCCTGTAGTCCCAGATACTAAGGAGGCTGAGGCAGGAGAATTGCTTGAACCTGGGAGGTGGAGGTTGCAGTGAGCCGAGATCCCACCACCGCACTCCAGTCTGGGCAAGAGTGAGACTATGTCTCAAAAAACAAAACAAAAAAGAAAATGCACCCAAACAAGAAGTTGGAATTAATGAGGGTCAAGGAACAGTAGGGGCAGAAGAGGAGAAGAAAATACAAAAGAGAGATGAAAGGTGTCAAATAAAACAAAGAAAAGAAGGCCATACCAGAAAAGATCACACAGCCAAAATTCCCAAAGCAGAGAAGAAACATGTAACATGAATGTGTGGCCTCTAACTTTTGAAATTGATCTTAAAAAAGCACAGAGAATTTTTGCTCAAAAATTCTGTGGTGCCTCAGTAACAGAAAAGGAAGAAATTATCATTCAGGGAGACTTTACAGATGATGTAATTGATGCTATTCAGGAAAACTGGCCAGAGGTAGATGATGACAGCATCAAAGATACTGCAGAAGAAATGGTTTCAAAAATTTGTCTGTTTTTAATGACCTGAGCTTAATCTTGATATGGCCAAAGGAGACAGGCCTTTAAAAAAATGTATATATGGCCGCGCATGATGGCTCATGCCTGTAATCCCAGCACTTTGGGAAGCCAAGGTGGGTGGATCACCTGAGGTCAGGAGTTCAATACCAGCCCAGCCAATATGGTGAAACCCCATCTCTACCACAAATACAAAAAAATTGGCAGAGCGTGGTGGCTCACGCCTACAATCCCAGCACTTTGGGAGGCCGAGACGGGCAGATCACGAGGTCAGGAGATCGAGACCATCCTGGCTACAGTGAAAACCGGTCTCTATTAAAAATACAAAAAATTAGCCAGGTGTGGTGGCTGGTGCCTGTAGTCCCAGTTACTTGGGAGGCTGAGGCAGGAGAATGGCGTGAACCCGGGAGGCAGAGCTTGCAGTGAGCAGAGATCGCGCTACTGCACTCCAGCCTGGGGGACACAGCGAGACTCCATCTCAAAAAATACAAAAACAAAAACAAAAAAATTAGCCGGGTGTGGTGGTTGGCACCTGTAATCCCAGCTACTCAGGAGGCTGAGGCAGGAGAATCGCTTGAACCTGGGAGGAGGAGGTTGCAGTGAGCCGAGACTGCACCATTGCACTCCATCCTGGGTGACAAAAGTGAAACTCTGTCTCAAAAAAAAAAAAACAAAAGATACATGTTCTACAGTAAAACTGCAGACTACCCTTGTCCTTGGCATTTTCACTGTTCTGTACAAGGCTGCTTATTTTTTTATTGCCAAAGTCAGATAAACAGGGGAGACTGTCACACTTACGCATGGAATAGAATTTAGTCAAATAAAAAATTTTGGTCATTTGGGACTGACTTTTCTCTTTCTTTTTTTTTTCTTTTATTTTTTGAGAAGGAGTCTCGCACTGTCATCCAGGCTAGAGTGCAGTGGCGCGATCTCAGCTCACTGCAAACTCTGCCTCCTGGGTTCACGCCATTCTCCTGCATCAGTCTCCCGAGTAGCTGGGACTGCAGGCACCTGCCACCACGCCCAGCTAACTTTTTTGCATTCTTAGTAGAGACAGGGTTTCATCGTATTAGCCAGGATGGTCTCAATCTCCTGACCCTGTGATCCGCCTGCCTCAGCCTCCCAAAGTGCTGGGATTACAGGCCTGGCCTGACTTTTCTCCTTCTCTCTTTTTACCTTTATTTTTGGAAAAGCTCTGTAGACTTTTTATGGGAAGCATTTCTGTTGACTATTTTACAGATATAAAGTTGAGTGATTCTTTTTTTAAAGAATTTGAATTTGGCTTCCTCACCAGTAATATATCTTCTTGCTTCTTTGATGTGATAGTCTTGAGATGGGTGAGACTCTAATACATTTGTGGCTGAATTTGCTTCATTGTTAGCAAGTTGACTCTGTGGGCACAATAACATACTGTCGGTAGGACTTTTTTGAGCTACTCTGGAGATTCTTTGGTAAATTATATTAAAAGCCTTAAAACCAAATGTACTGTTTGAACCAGTAAGCCACTTCTTTGATATTATTCTAAAGAAATAACCAGTCTCACATAAAACTTATGGATGAAGGTGTTCATTACAATATTATTTATAGTATAAAAAATTACAAGTACAAAATGATAGAAATGAACAACTGGGAAATAAAGAAGTGATGGTGCATCATGTGGTAGAGTATCATGTGTATAGTTAAAAACCATATTTTCTAAGAAAACTTGGAAGCAGGCTGGGCATGGTGGCTCATGCCTGTAATCCTGGCACTTTGGGAGGCCAAGGTGGGTGGATCACCTGATGGCAGGAGTTTGATACCAGCTTGGCCAACATGGTGGAACCCCGTCTCTACTAAAAATACAAAAATTAGCTAGGCATGGTGGCAAGTGCCTGTAATCCCAGCTATTTGGGAGGCTGAGACAGGAGACTCACTTTAACCCAGAAGGCAGAGGTTGCAGTGAGCTGAGATTGCGCCATTGCACTCCAGCCTGGGCAACAAGAGCAAGACTCTGTCTCAAAAAAAAATAAAAATAAAAAAATTAAAACTTGGAAACATGTTTGGTGATACCAAGTTGGGGCAGACCCCAGATACATTTTAGACATTTATTACCATCACTATTTTGAGTGGAAGGTCATTCAGAGAGGCTAGAGGTTCTTATTCTGGCTATAAATTGTGTGAGTAATTCTACTAACCAAATAAAAGCAATATACACCCACGCTCAGCAGATAGTTTGGGAAATAGCAATTGAAACATGTCTTTCTCACAAGAGAAACTGAACAGTTTTAATGAGTACATTAGATGAATTTAAACTCTAAGTCAGGTGCTGCAAATTGAAAAGAAGACTTACGTTTTAAATTGCTATAGGCAGCTTTAAGAAGCATAGAATCCATGAAGCCATTGTTTATTGCCATGCAAATTACAATCTTGAATGACTTTTTTAAAATAAAAAATGTGTAATAAAGATGTAAATTTTAAAAATGGGATTCTGCATTAACTGAATTTTACTAAACAGAATTACCTGGTGAAGCAAATTTATCCATCAAGATAATTCGGTATGTGTTATGTATGTATTCTGTTGGTGCTAGAAGATGTCTATGTGCCTATATCAATACATGTGACTTCATGTAAAGTTTCTTAATGTTCACAGTTCTTAGCAAATGCAGTTTTAATTCACAGATAGCCAGCAATGGATGTTGTTATACTACAGGAAAATGTAGGATTAAAATTGTCCTTGTGTTAAAGAAGAAAAAAAAAAAAAAAAGAAAATATAGCCTAGGCTCAAGTGGTTCACACCTGAAATCCCAAAACTTTCGAAGGCTGAGGCGGGTGAATCACTTGAGCCCAGGAGTTTAAGACCAGCCTGGGCAACATGGCGAAATCCCATCTCTACAAAAAATACAAAAACTGGCCAGGCACGGTGGCTCACGCCTGTAATCCCAGCACTTTGGAAGGCCCAGGAGGGCGGATCACAAGGTCAGGAGATCAAGAGCATCCTGGCTAACACGGTGAAACCCCATCTCTACTAAAAATACAAAAAAATTAGCTGGGCATGGTGGCAGGCACCTGTAGTCCCAGCTACTCGGGAGGCTGACGCAGGAGAATGGCGTGAACCCGGGAGGCAGAGCTTGCAGTGAGCAGAGATCGCACCACTGCACTCCAGCCTGGGTGACAGACCGAGACTCTGTCTCAAAACAAAACAAAAAAACAAAAACAAAAAATACAAAAATTAGCCAGACGTGGTGGCCTGTGCCTATAGGCCCAGTTGCGCAGGAAGCTGAGGTTGGAGGATCACCTGAGCCATGGAGGTCAAGGCTTCATTGAGCCATCATTGCACTACTGCACTCCAGCCTGGGTGACAGAGGGAGACCCTGTCTCAAAAAAAAAAAAAGAAAAAGAAAAAGAAAATACAGTAGACAAGTGAATTATGTTCAATAAAAAGACCTTTCTAGCAATTAGAGATACTGAAAAATGGAATTAACTGCTTTAGGGGTGTGGTATAACGGGAATACGTATTTGGTCTTTGTTGCTGGTTCCTAGCACAGAGCTCCTGAGTGATAAGGGTGACAGAAGTATCTTTTGTTCTAAGGGTGGAATCTCAGGGGGTTCCTAGATAGCTGCAGGATTGGGGGTGGCTGCCAGAAAGACTAAGCCTTGATTAGAAATTTGGAACTTTCAGCCCCATATCCCAACCTCCAGGATGAGAGAGGGTTTGAAGATTGAGTCAGTCATCCATGGCCAATGATTTAATTAATCATGCCTACCTGGCCAGTCGTGGTGGCTCATGCCTGTAATCCCAGCATTTTGGGAGGCTGAGGTGGGCGGATCACCTGAGGTCAGGAGTTTGAGACCAGCCTGGCCAACATGGTGAA
>NW_012099098.1:2122488-2148498 GCF_000951045.1 Mandrillus leucophaeus
CATCTCAAAAAAAAAAAAAAAAAAAAAAATCATGACTACCTGATGAAATCTCTGTACAAACCCCTAAATCATGGGGCTTAGGGAGCTTCCATGTTGGGGAACATATTGCAGTACTGAAAATAGGATACAACTGGAGAAGGTACGGAAGCTCCGTGCCACCACCCTCACACCATGACCTATGCATCTCTTCCATTTGGTTCTTCCTGAATTGTACTCTTTATAACAGACGAAACCCTGGTATTGGTCCATAGCCGCTTAGGAACTGGGCTACACAGCCGGAGGTGAGTTGTGGGTGAGCAAAGCTTCATCTATATTTGCAGCCACTCCCCATTGCTTATATTACCACCTGAGCTCCGCCTCCTGTGAGATCAGAAGCAGCATTAGATTCTCGCAGAAGCATGAACCCTATTGTGAAATGCATATGCGAGGGATCTAGGTTGTGTGCTCCTTATGAGAATCCAATGCCTGATGATTTGTCACCGTCTCCTATAACTCCCAGATGGAACCATCTAGTTGCAGGAAAACAAGCTCAGGTCTCCCACTGATTCTACATGATGGTGAACTGTATAATTATTTCATTATATATTACAATGTAATGATAATAGAAGTAAAGTGCACAATAAGCGTAATGTGCTTGAATCATCCCGAAACTATCTCCCACTACCTGGTCTGTGGAAAAACTGTCTTCCACAAAACTGATCCCTGGTGCCAAAAAGGTTGGGGACTGCTGCTTTATAATATATGAGTAATAGTAAAAAAAAGTGCTTTTATGAATTCTGTGAGTGATTTTAGGGAGTTACGGAAGCTGAGGAGGAGGCTGTGGTAATGGCTACCTGACTTTGTAGCCAAGTTGGTCAGAAATGTGGAATGTAGGTAACCTGGAGACCCAATGCTTGTGACTGGCTTCTGAAATGAGGACAGTCTTGTGGGACTGAGCCCTTAAACCTGTGGAGTCTGACACTAACTCCAGGTAGTTGGAGTGAGAATTGAATTGTAGGACACTCAGTTGGTGTCAGAATTAATTAGTGTCAGGAGAAAAAAAATCCTATCAAGGAGGTATCTTCCTGCTGGAGATACACTCAAGCAGGAAGAGATCAGCTGACTGCTGGCAAAGCTGATGTAGGAACTCATGCATTGGAAAGGGGATTGGCCCAGATGAACTCTAAGGCAGGAAAGAACGGTCCATTCTGATGGATGCCAATCTGAAAACTGTTTACTAGCTCATGACAAGGTATACAAGAAACCTTTATAGTGTCCTGACATGCCTGTGGCATCAAAGTACATGCTCAGTGGATTCATCTCATGAAACAGTCCAGACCAGTCTGGATGATATCCAATTCCTTGATGAGTTGCATAAGGTAGGACCACATATTTAATTTCCTGCAACTGACCGGAAATTAAAAAGACAGTCTGAGAAGCATGGCTCAGAGGCTCAGCCTCATTGGTTGTCGCTGGTAAGGGCTTTCTGACGACCTCATCTTAACTAGGGCTCTTCCTATTTCTTTGCACCATGGTCCTCTGTTTTTGCCACAGCAGTTACCAAAATTTGCAATCCTTCTATGTGTTTCTGTTGGTTACTGATGGCTCTCCCTGCCACCTGTAGGTCCCTGGGAGCAGGGACCTCAGCAGGCTTATTCAATCCTGCATCCAGGGCTCAGCCTGTCTGGCACTAGGAAATGACCCTATGAACGCCAGCTGAATGAATGTTTTGTCATATTATATGAAAAGCACTCCTGATACAACTTATTTTTTGGTAATGGCAGGCTAGATTATTCAGATCTACCCCTCCCACTGAAAAAACTAAAAGTACTAGAAGAATATTAAAATCATCTCCTTGAAAGCACTGGAGGCCGGGCGCAGCAGCTCATGCCTGTAATCGCAGCACGTTGGCAGGCCAAGGCTGGCGGATCATGAGGTCAGGAGTTCGAGACCAGCCTAGCCAACATGGTGAAATCCCATCTCTACTAAAAATACAAAAATAAGCCGGGCATGGTGGCACGCACCTGTAATCCCAGCTACTCGGGAGACTGAGGCAGGAGAATTGCTTGAATCCAGGAGGCGGAGGTTGCAATGAGCTGAGATAATGTCACTGCACTCCAGCCTGGGTGACTGAGCAAGACTCTGTCTTGGGGGGTAAAAAAAAGCACTGGAGTGCTTACCAAATAGTAAGAATTGCCAACTAAAACTGAAAGGCAAATGGGAACCTAGAGAGGTAAATGCATCATGAAAGTCTTTTTTGGCTTGAGGATGTTTGTCAATCCCAGCAAAATTGAATTTGGGTTTTGGTGACCTCATGGGGGACAAAGACTCAAATCCCAAGACCCACTGGGGTAGGCAAGTCCAATAGGAACCCAGCCCCACATTACGCTAGGATCCCAAAGGACTACACACTCAACTAAGAGGGAATCAGAAGAAACCACCTCTACCACCAAAAACTACAAGGAAGTTGTGACAGCACCGAGCAGAGCTGAGCCGGGGAGCACCTCTGAGCTGTGGTGGCCACATGCCAGCTTTCACATGTATCTGCAGCTGTAATAGAGCTGAGCAGGGGAGCGTCTCTGAGGTGTGGTAATCTGCGGTACTTGGGTAGTTTAAAAGGTCTCAAGCTGGGTATTTGGTTTAAAGGTATCTGGTAAAAGCAAACATAAGTCCTCCCTACCAAAAAGCAACTCATCTTAGGTCTCATATTATTCCGAAAAAGTAATATTCAGGAATAACAAATAGTACACGATCAGGCAGCCTAGCACACAGAGAAGCACATGACATGAGGAGCACAGGCCAGAGGAAAACAATTAAACAACAGCCACAAAAACTTCACATTTCAGAATTCTCAGTCGCAGATGATAAAACCATTACACTACGTTTAAAGAAATAAAAGACAAATTTGACATTATCTCAAGGGAACAGTAAACTATAAAAAGTGACCAAGCAACCTCAGATTAGGCAACGGTTTCTCAGACATAACAACAAAAGTGCAAGCAATGAAAGAAAAAAAATAGACAAACTAGACATGATCTAATCTTAAAGCTTTTGTGCTTCAAAGGACACAACCAAGAAAGTGGAAAGATAAAAACACAGAATGGAAGAAAATTTTTGCAAATCATATATCTGGTAAGTGTCTAATTATCCAGACTATATAAAAAACTCTTACAATTGCATAATAAAAGCGCAAATAACCCCAAAACAAAATTTGCAATTTGTTTGTTCATATGTTTGAGAATTTTTAAGCAACGACATATAGTGAGTCCTTTACTGCACTAACAGCTTTAACTAATTCAGAGCAAGCCAGCTGTTTTTTTCCCTCTGGAAGTCAAGTGCCCGTAAGGTCTTTTATCAGGCTAGGAAGTACCATTGGCCAGAAACTTCTCACTGAAGACCATCAATACAAAACAGCCAAGGTGCTCCAATGGAGCATCATGCTCAGTAGTTCTGGTGGAAATAAAACCTAAAAATGTATTTGATCCTTGATATTGTATTTCCAGAGAAGCAATCTGAGATAGGAATGTGTTTTGAACACAACAGACTGCAATGATTTGTGAAATCAGTAACTCCCCAAATTGTTCCCAAGACGTCGACTGAACTGCCCAAGGCCACACTGCTGGTGAGTTGTAGGGCCATGATTTGAACCCTGGGAAGACTGACTCTTAAGCCACTTCTGATCATGACCCAAGCACAGGTCATTTCTAACCCCTGACTGGGGCCCAGAACCTATCCTCTGGTGTACAGCAGGGCCAGGTGAGCAGTGTTTGACTGCCAAGTATATGGTGATTACAGGATCACATGAAGGCACCACTGATGTCTTTCCTGGGAGGTGTGTATTTCCTCCAGACGCTGGACATGGAGGGGCCAGAGTTGTGCTTATATAGGGTGGCAAAGTCCAGTTTGCTTTGTCCATTTCAGGATGGGCTGAAGTTCTGCAAAATTTTGGTAACAGAAAGATGTCTCAAGGTATACAGCCTCCATGGGCTCTCAAAGTAGAAACTCAGCATGGTGACTGCTAGCTTTCCAAGCACTGGAGAGCAAGAACTCAATGCCTCTGTGCCTGGCTTAGCTCCTGAGAACCTTTGGCTGCCTCAGCTTGCGATGATGAGGCTATCTAGTCCCAGGGGCCAGGCCATTTGGGGAGGGCTGTTTCTAAGGTTCAGAAGCAAAATTTTCCATGAGTTCCTTCTATGTGGGTCAGCCGACATCATTCTGGAGAAGAAGTATGTGGGTACCTATTCAGGGGTATTCAGCCCCAACTTGGCTAACATGTCAATGGCAAGGGTCAGGTGAATGTATATGGCTAAGCCAAGGGTGAAAATGAGCAATCACTTCCCAAATGTTGTGGGCTTTCGAGTTAAATTCGTAGCTCTTCACCAAGAATTTGCATTAGGAGGTGGTCAGGAGAAAACTGGCAATGTGGCAGTGATGACAACAACAATAACCATCAATAGCATCATAACTAGCACTTCTGAATGCTTACTATGTGCCAGGCATAGTGCTAGGAGTTTTACAAGCATAGCGCACTGAATTCTTGCAATAATCTTGAGACAGTTTCTAATTGACAGACGAAAGAAACAGGCTCAGGGAGGCTGGGGTCCTTGCCCAGGGTCAGGGTCAGGGAGCTAGAGCTATGATGAGCTACTGTGCAAAAAGGCAGCAGAGAAGAAAAAGGCTGGGGAGTTTTTGCCATACTCTGCAGTTTAAAGGGTAGACGCCGTGGGATAGAGACGGTAGTGGCAGTTTTAAAAAAAAAAAAAAAAAAAAAAAGAAAGTCAGGAGAGTGTCTGTGGCTTGCAGCAAGGAAGACTGAGAACCCAGAAAGTAGGTGTGGCCCAAGGAGTGGTAGGCAGTACCAGCCTCTTTTCCTGATGACATTTTGTCATTGCAGTAATTTTTGGCATCTCCCTCTTGGATCCTGGCACTGCTCGGAGGGCCGTGCCAAGCTGATAAGCCTGGCGGAGGCAGTACTGGGACTCGGGGCCATTCACAGAGGGTGGTAGAATTGTCTCTGGCCCCACTGCTGGCAGAACAACTTCCTGTGTCTACCTGGTTTTAACATAGATCTTTTAAAGGGTATGTGTCACCCTATGAATAGCACCTTCCATGCCAGAATACTGACATTTCCCTTCCATTGGCTTCAAGCACAGCTCTGAAAAGCTCTATTTACCTCCTCCAGAACTCTTTCACTGCTATATCCTAGGCACTGCAATCATGTGCTTGGTGGCATTACAGGAAGTGGGGAGGCTTCCTTACCTCATCTGAAGAGCCATTTTCCACTCTGAATCTTCCAGCCCTTTGGATGGCTCCATCAGCATCACTGGAAATAAGCTAGGGGGGAAAAAGCATTCAATTAGGCAGTATTTACAATGTCTATCTGTATGTAGCTATCCTATAAGTAAGCCACATCTAAGGACACAGGCTGGAGTGCCCAGCCTAGAAGCTAACAGTTTTTTTAAAGCTCTATCAGCTAGGTACTCATACAGTTGGCTCCCACTGTCCTTGGGAACCCAAGAGTAACAATGGCTAACCTGCAAGCATGGCAAACAAAAGCATCACATTTAAATTTGAACACATTCCAATACTGATGCCCCCAGCAAAAACAATCTTAATACACACCACATGTGGACAAGTGGCAGTTCACAGATGGCAAGACCGAAAGCCAGCTCTCAAGTTCAGCCGCCTTCACAGGAAAGCCTGAAGAACAATTAGTGGCTGGCAAGAACTCAAGGCTCTACTACCATGAGAGAAAGCGCCTGTGCTTCATTCAGTTTTATACAGTTTCCAAAAGGCCAATTAGTCCCTCCTCAGGCAGGCAGACTGTGTTTTAGCTCTGGCAAGGTGATGCTTGCAAATAGACAGCCTCCAAGGGGCCTGATGTTCGAAAGAGGTGAGTGAACAGACCGGGGCTTGGCACTTGAGTCCTAAAATTACTGACTCAAGATTAACTTATTTTCTCCTTCTAGATTTTCTCAGTAGTGACTCGGGAAAACAACACATCTTTTTTTAGCCTTTAAATCTACCCACAATTTGCAACAAAGATCTGCCAACAGCAGACTCATCAGAACGCACCTGCCCTGAGGGGCACTTCTCACCTCTCTAACTCAGGGCTTGCTCAGCAAAACAGAAATGTTATTTCTCAGGAAAGATGGTTACCTCATATTTTCACTAGTGCTTAAGAGATACAATGGTATAAAAAATTAATAGAAAAAATTTAGGTAAAAACTCTAATGAATTTTCTCAAGGAAAATTATTTAAAAGAGATTGATAAATTTTTCCTATGATAAATATAAAAACAGTATCTGGTATTTGTTGAAGGCCATGCATTCTTTTGCTCTTAATACGTATTATCTCATTTAATTCTCATAACAACACAAGGTAGGCATTATTATTATTCTCATTTATGAACAGGGAAACTGAGGCAGAGAAGGGTAAAACAACGGGCTACAGTCACTTAATTAGTTAGTACAGGTAGAACTGGGATGTGAACAGAGGCAGCCAGACCCCAGAAGCCCACTGTCCTCATCTAACCACCACCCTCCCTAACCATCCTCCAGAGAATGTCCGTGATTAGGTTCAGTTTTTATATCTCATCTTTCTCCTGCAAAATAATTTCTAAAAGCAAATGTTTGGATGACATCAGATCATTACACGATCGCTAAACTGAGGATGAGCCCAAGAGGCTGTGTAGTCATGAATTTCACCTTATCCAAACAGAGGTCTAGCCTTTGCCCTCAGCTTCTGGGAGGTGATCTCTAAGACCTGGGAATGACCTGCGTTAGTGTCTGATTACTTAGGGGCTCTGAGTCACACTGATTTATAGTGAGGGCTTTGGGTCACACAGTATCAGCTCTACCTCCAGAGGGGCTGAAGGCTCAGGTGGGCCATGTGGGTGGTCAGCCACATCTACGGGATCAAGCCCTGCTAAAATCTCTGGATACCACAACTCAGGTGAGCTTCTTTGAGGAGCAACATTCCACTCCGTGCTGATGTTGTCACACATCATTGGAAGGAGGAGTTAACAACTCCTGTCTACAACTCCATCAGGAGTGGACAACGGGAAGCTCTGCAATGGAACTCTTCTGAACTCTGTCCCACGCATCTCTTCCCTTGGCTGATTTTAATGTGTATTCTTTTGTTGCAATAAATCATAAATGAGCTTAACAGCTTTTAGTGAATTCTGTGAGTCCTTCTAGCAAACTATCAAACCTGAGAGTGGTCTTGGGGACTCCTGAACGCTGCAGTAGTTGGTGTCAGAAGTGAGAGTAATCTGGTGGACTGTCTCTAACTTTACAGAGGCCAATTTTAAAGTACAAGAGAAAGATAAATTTAGATATCATAGGATCACTGCCATTTTCACAGGGGAAGTATAGAGGATTCAGCATCAACAGCTTCTTTGTGGGTTTCTACTCACTGTTAAAATAGAGGGAAAAACAAGTAGATTTCAGGTAGAGTACTATTGGCATAGGCTGCCTTAAGGGCTTTGGGAGAAGCATTCTGAGATGACATCTGGACTTGGTAAGAAAAGAACACTATGATCAATTAATAATGTCTGACATAGGTCTACAGAGACGTGAGACACACCCTCCCCTTACTTGTTACCCCTAAAATAGAGGTTGCTAGAGATAATCCTGACTATAACTAGTCTCATCTAGGAGTCGAAGGCTTGAGAGAAGAGCTGACAGTCATTCATTCATATAAAAATATAAATTAAACATCATAAAAACACTCTATTTTAGACACAGGCATATGCAGTAATGCTCTTTTTCATTTGTTGAGTTTAGAACAAGAAGTATACTGCTTGTCTTGCTTAAAAAGTTCAAGAACAAAAGGAAGAACAAATTTAATGATTTGATGGTAAAAAGAAATGTAGCTCCCTTTGAACTCATGAAATCCATAAAGACAGAGCTCATGCTAATGGGTTTGACTATCACCTTTACCATTTCCCCATCCCCATCCCCATCTTCATTTAAGTCACCATCATCTGTCACCTGGATGACCACAACCACCTCCTACTGAGTCTAGACACCCATCTACCACTGCTCTTCTCCAAGCAGCTCCTCACACGGAAGCCTGCAGCCCGGGTGATTATGCAAACTGCAAATATGACTGTGTGCCACAATCCCACCTCTATTCCAGCACCCCCACTTCTTCCCACCAGAGGACACATGCTTGGGACTTCCTGGCTTGGAAGGCCCTCCTTTATCACCTTCCCCTAAAAAACCCTACTACTCATCCTTCAGTTCCACCAAAGTCCCCCTCCTTCTATATACCTTCCCTGACCCACTGCCTAGGAAGATGACCCTGTTGTCAGTTCTGGGGACACTCAGCAGAGTTGTGATTGACATTTCTCTGTGTGATTACTTGGTTCACACCTGTCTTTCCTCAGGCGCTCTCTCTGCTCTCCAGCAAACTTCAAAAAGACAGCAACTACATGTATTTGTTCTCATCACTGCATCTCCAGAGCTAAGCACACCACCTGACATAGTATCCATCTCATTAAATATTCATAAATAAGAAATATGTGAATAGATGAATGCCAAATTTATATTGCAAATGGCCAAAGAGATATACAGGGGTAAGACCTATGCTGGCCCTGGAAACCAGAGAAAGTTCATTAATCATGCAAGAAATGTCAAAGGAATTCTGCCAGCTCTATCATGAAGGAAAGGCCAAAGTGAAGGGCAGGCCAGATAACTGGAAGCACCACAGGCTGGGGAAAGTCGGTTGGGCAGTAACTTAATCAAACCATGCAGGTTCACACCAACACCCTGAGCTCATGCTGGCAGGACCTGCCTGAGGGGAAGTGGGTGGGAGGGCAGTAGGTGGGCAGGAGATCCTACTGGTCACACTCAGGGCCAGCACAGAGTGGCAGTCTCAGTGTCCCCCACCCCGGCTGGGTCACACAGGTTGCTAACTAAAGCAGAGGGGGCTGTGGTGGCTGGAGCCTGATGAAGACCAGAACATCAGCTGCCGTGAAAGGAGAAAGTGCCCCAGCAAACTAGGGAATGAAAAAACTAACACTTCAGGAAAAAAATCTTTTTAACACAATAGAGAAGCTGACTGTCAGGTAGCTGTCTCTGTCCATTTTCTTTCTATTATCTTCACAAACCTTTGATCTGGCCAATTACAACCATAAAAAATCTACATTTTCTTTTTTTGGGAGAAGATTTGGCTCAGGAATGACACAATCTCTATCAGAACCCATCTAAATGTCAAAACTGCACAACCTAGAAGCCCTCTCCCTCAATTCATCTAGATGGTACACAGCTCCAGCTGCCATCAAAATCCACTCTCGCCGTTTGTCACAGTGCAGAATCGTAGCTGGACACAAAGCTAGACTCCGTTGCCCTAGAGGTGGCCATTTGACTGAATTAGCTCCACTTAAAGGTGGGCCAAAGCCCACCTAGGTACATTTATGGACCCAGGCCCTTTAGGAGAGGGGAGGTACCTCTTCTATGCACTTTTTCCTTCTCCACTGGCTAGAACCCCAGTGATCAGAGGGATCCTGGAAATTCATGTTGAAGACAGCAGATTTTTCTTGAGCCTGAATGTGTGGTGCAGACCCACCACCCACTTAGAATTCCTGGCTGCATATGAGAGAGAAATAAACTTATTGTTGTTTACTGCATTGTGACATTCTAAGCCAACTAATATCCCCAATAAGGAAGAATCAAGAGAATAATCACTGATCCTATGATAAGTTCATAATATAAAATGTAAAAAGTGACCTGAAATATCAGAGAAAATGTTCTATGAAACAGATTTACTACAAAAAGTACAAGAATTTTTTGAAAATTTCTAATTATGGTAATAATTTGGGAGCATATTGGATCTACAAAAACGGAACAATCTATAGTCAGCTTTCAGATGAAAAGTGTAATTACTGAATTTCAAAATGTAGTGACCATGGTGAACCAAAAACTAGATACTGAGAAGAAAATGCCCCTAAAGAGTAAATAAGAATATCAGTGGGCCGGGCGCGGTGGCTCAAGCCTGTAATCCCAGCACTTTGGGAGGCCGAGGCGGGTGGATCACGAGGTCAGGAGATCGAGACCATCCTGGCTAACATGGTGAAACCCCATCTCTACTAAAAATACAAAAAAAAAAAAAACTAGCCGGGCGTGGTGGCGGGCGCCTGTAGTCCCAGCTACTCGGAGGCTGAGGCAGGAGAATGGCGTAAACCTGGGAGGCGGAGCTTGCAGTGAGCCGAGATCGCGCCACTGCACTCCAGCCTGGGTAACAAGAGTGAAATTCTGTCTCAAAAAAAAAAAAAAAAAAAAAGAATATCAGTTTGAGATAAATAGAGGAAACCGATTATGAAAAACAGAGAACATATCTGGGAGAAAGTGTAAAGAATGGACTGGGGGGTTATGAAAGTGGTCCTTGGGCAGAGAACAGAACACAGGAATAAGCAAATTATCTCCTACACTAACCACCCCCTCTAGCAAGGTTCTCTACTAATGAGTGAGACTAAAACTAAAGGAGAGCTACTAGTGAAGGCAGATCAGCCTACATGGTGTGGAAAGAAAGAAGACAGCAAGGCAGTCTGAGACCTTACCCCTCCAGAGCCAGCAAAGAGGAGGGAGTTGTTCAGGTTTCCTCTCACACTGGAATGCATCCAGCCCTTTGTTATTCTTCTGAGAGAAGGGTCCAGAAAAGAGACTTTTGCCTGTGTGCTCAGACCTTTGTAAATATAGCTCTGTCTACCCATGAGTTTAGTAATTAGTAAGATGTTTTCTAATCTGATCAATCCAGATCTGCACTCCTGAAGGGTGGAGTGAGAGGGAGGGATACAATGAGAAAGTGGATAAAGAGGAGCCTGGAACTCCTCCTAAAGGTAAACAGAACAGCACAGATGTTTTAATAAATATGAATTGGTTACATTTCCCTACTAAAACAAAAAAGACTTGATTGGTAACCATAAATGAAATATATTAAATACAATAAAGCAATCATGAAAAAGAAACGCAAAATAAAAAATATCCTAGGCAAATTGGGACAAAAAGAAAGTAAGGGAATAATAAAATCATAAAGTAGAACTTAGGAGAAAAAGACATCAAATAAAAAAGGTTATTTTATATGGATAATTAGAACCTCCCATCTCCAAAATATAACTATAAACATTTATGTAATCAATAACATATAATTATAAAACAAAAACTATTATAACTAGAAAGAAGAGTTTATAAAATTATAGTTGTAATGAGAAATTTTAGTACCTTTCTCTCTGATAGGTCAAGGCAAAAACTAGTAAGTATTTATAGAGGAATCAAATAATAAATTTAATAAACATGATTTAATAGACATATACTGACTGTATCAAGGTACAAACAGAGAATACACACCTTTAAAAATATCTAGTTAACTTAAAAAAAACCGACCTAATATTGAAAAGAAAGAAAAGCGAGTTTCACTCTTGTTGCCAGTGGAATGGCGTGATCTCGACTCACTGCAACCTCTGCCTCCTGAGTAGCTGGGATTATAGGCATGCACTACCACGTCTAGCTAATTTTGTATTTTTAGTAGAGATGGGGTTTCTCCACGTTGGTCAGGCTGGTCTCAAACTCTCAACCTCAGGTGATCCGCCTGCCTTGGTCTCCAAAAGTGCCGAGGCATGAGCCATCACATCCGGCCCAGAAAAGCAAGAAAAAGGTCCACAGGACAATATAACATAAAAAACTTATAAATATTCTATAAAACTGTACAGGTCATTTTTAGCACAATGCAGTTGAATAAGAAATTAGTTATCAAAAGGATTTTAAAAACTGAAAATCAGAAAATATACATCTCAGCCTATTGTGCCTATTGTCCCAGCTACTTGGGAGGCTGAAGCAGGATCGCTTGAGACCAGGAGTTCAGTGATACAGTGTGCATGATCACACCTATCAACAGCAACTGTACTCCAGCCTGGGCAACACAGTGAGATCCCATCTCTTTAAATATATGCATATATAAATTCTTGAGTCAAATAGGAATAGTGAAATTAGATACTATTCAGACATGAACAACAATAAAAACAGTACATATCAAAACAGATAATGTGATAGGTACTATATTTACAGAAAAATTCACATTTTCAATGCTTTTATTATCAAACAAAAAAGGATAAAAACAATGAACTAAGCATTAACCACTTGAAGATAAGAAAAGAACAATGAAATAAACCCAGGGAAAGCAGGAGAAAGGAATCAATAAAAGATCCGAGCAGAAATTACAAAATTAGAAAGATAGTATAATTGACTAACATATCCAAGATATTCCAAGGCAAGTCTGATTTTAAAAAGCAAAGAATAAAGACAAATACATATAGTGATAATAAAGAAAACAGAACCACTAAGAAGAAAGAGATTTCTAAAAGATTAAGAGAATGCTATATGAAACTATGCCAATATCATCAATAAGTTCAACGAAATGGAAAATTTTCCAGGAAAATAGACACAATGAAAATTATTTTAAGAAAGAAATCTGAGTAGACCAAAAGCTAGTTGCAAAACTGAAGATCTTGTCAGAATACTGCCCCACAAAGGCAGCCCTGGCCCAGAGTGTCTTCTGAGGAGGTGAAGGATCTGATGCCCCACACCAGAGCTACGCGAGAGCCACATGAGAGCCACACAGTCACAGAAAAGTGGGGCAGTTTCCTTTGAGAAGAGGCACCAGATCTTTTGCATTCACTTTGACGGATCCATTTAGGAAAAGGGTATTAACATATATGTGTAACATCACTAACGCTAAGAAAAGAGGACAGGATTTTTTTTAACTTTATTTGGTCTTTCATCTCTGCTATGGTCATATACCAAATAATCAGATTCTGTGGAAGACCGTGCCCAGGAGGGAGAAAAAGGAAAAAAACACAAAAAACAAAAAAACAAAATTAAATGATCATTCGGCTAGGATCTGCCAGACTGTGAGTGATTCCTTCTGAGTTCTTGCACTGTCCAATACTGTGGCCACCAGCCTTGTTTAAATTAAATTAAATTTTATTTTTTATTTTTTGAGACAGGGTCTTGCTCTGTCTCCCAAGCTGGGCTGTAGTGGCACAATTATGGCTCGCTGCAGCTTTGACCTCCTGGGCTCAAGCAATCTTCCTGTCTCAGCCCCCCAAGTAGCTGGGACCACAGGCACATGCCACCACGCCTGACTACTTTTTTATTTTTTGTAAAGACATGGTCTCGCTATGCTGGCCAGACTAGTCTCGAACTCTTAGTCTCAAACTCTTAGTCTCAAGTGATCCTCCTGCTAAGGTCTCCCAAAGTGCTAGGATTACAGGCGTGAGCCACTGTGCCCAGCCTAGATTTAATTTTAATTAAAATAGAAAACATTCAGTTCCTGAGTGCACTAGTCACATTTCAAGTGCTCAGTGGCTATGTGTGACTACTACACTGGACAGCACAGATAAAAATATTTCCATAATTCCAGAAAGTTCTATTTGACAGGGTTGTGACATGCTGGACATTCATGCAGCTCTGGGTGACCAGAATCAAATTGGTTTGCCATTCAGTTAGTTAAACAGTGAAAATTCATGTGACTTAACATCCTGAGTACAGGCCTTGGTCTAATCTTGGTCTAACAGTTAGCAAAACTAACTGTTTCATTTAACACTGAACAGTGTTCAATATATTAGATGTTTTATCTCAGGAAAAAAAATAAGATGCAAGCAAGAATACTTGTTTGCAGAATTTAACAAATTAATTTTTTAAAAATAGAAGGCATAAAATGTTACTCATTAACTATAAATAAAAACATTATTAGTTTCAAATTGTAAGCAATTATTATTAAATGAGGATCTTTCTTAGATTAATACAAATACGTAATTTTTCAAAAACAAAAAGCACTTCCTTGTCTATTTCACTGCTTTGTTTCATTGGGCTGGTGCTTGTTTCCGTTCTAAATCAGTGCTGGGATTCCCTATGATCTCTGTTTAGTATGCACTGTGTACTCGGCATTCAGGTATATAAATCACAGGAACATTATTTTTACTTAGAAAAAAAACTAAAAAAGGTTATGTAAAGTACATCTTTAAGCATAATATGTAATATTTTCTCCTAGATCCCCTTTCTTTAAAATGAGTGGTTATGAGTATGGGTTTTGGGGTTCAACTGATCAGGTTCAAATCTCAGTTCCATGTTAGCTGTGTGACCTTGGGAAAATCACTTAATTTTTCCTCTCTAAATTTTAGTTTCCTTATGTCTAAAATGGGGACAGTGACTGTACCTACTTCTAGGCTTGTGGTGAGGATTTAATAATGTAAAATATATAATTAGCCTAGAATAGTACTTGGACATAATAAGCGCTCAATAAATGTTATGATGCTATAATATATATTGTAGTAATATGATAGTGATTAATATAAAATGTTTTGATTAGCATGATTAAGCCACTTTAATGCTACATTTAAACTCCTGGAAGATCTGTTTAAATATTTGTCCATCTAGCAAACATTACTGAAACTATTTTTTTCAGGGCCTGTACTAACTGCCGGACAAAGATAAATCCAACATGATCCCTGCCCTAGAGAACTGCAAATCCTAGAGGGAGTGAGAAACACACATACATATAATCAGATAAATCACAATACAACCTGGTTAAATGCCATAACAACAGACAAAAGAACAGGGGACAGACACTGGAGAGACCAACTCTGCCTGGGGGAACTGGGGAAGGTTGCATTGCTATAATGCAATTTATTCTGGAAGATGTAGAGGACCTTTGAGAAATGATTTCCAACATAAGCAGGTTTATTTAAACTGCAAATACTGGTCAAGAAGGCAGATCCATTTGACCCTGCACATGCAAATTACAGACAGACACAGACACAGACACATTCCTGGTTTAGAAAGTACTACTATTCAGAAAGGAAGAAAGAAAAGTTTAAATGTCTGCATCAAAAAGAGGGGGTGAGAAAAGACAAAAACGTGGGTAGAATGAGCCATCCTCTCACTGCTGAGTGCTACCCTGGGGCCTGTCTCCCGGTCTCTTTTAGTCCACATCCGTGCCTGCAGGGAAAGGCAAGGGAGAAGGAGCCAGTGTGGGGACCAGAGTAGGGAGAAGGGGTGGTTTTTTTCCTCCTCCTCCCACTCTTCACCTTGATCCTATTCTGCCTGTGCCGGGGGACAGGGAGAAGATCTGGGTGACTGGGCAGCTGCGCAGCTGGGGTGCTGAGAGCACCAAGGTGCATATAGAACCAACCAGGTTGGTAAGCAGATTCCCCAGCCAGAAGGATAAACGGTGGCTGGAGAGCCACCAAGGCTCTGGATCTGGACTCAGACTTTTTTTGTCATCCTTGTCCCTGGCCCCTGTCCTCAGCAAACTCAACACCCATCACTATGATTGATCTGACAACTTGAGCTCATGTTCTTCTGCCTTTTCAAATCGAATACCTCCCAACTCCATGGCTCTGCCACCCACTCCTAACTCCAACAGTATCCTCTCCTTCCCACTGGCACAGCTGTGGCATCACAGGACCTACCTCATAACCCACTTGGGCTCTTTTTGGCACGGGTTCTATCCGGGAATCTGTGGTTAATTAGGCTGCACTTACCACCCCACAGATCTTACATGCTGCTCATTCCTGCTCATGCCACCAAGTCAGGTCACTCGCTCACCCCCTGCCAACTGAACTCTCACTCTTCTTCTGTGTTCAAAGAAGAGTTCCCATCTGACCAGGCCTACAACATGTCATGCTATATGACTACAGCTAGATCCTCACCACCATCCAATCTTTTGATCCATTATTTTTTTACTTCCCATCACATCACATCCTCCACCTTATCTGTCACAGGTTTCCACTGCAGAAACACCCTTTCTCCTAACAGACGACGTTTCTGCTATTTTACTGAGAAACGTGAAGCAATTCAGGATGAGCACTGTCATGTAGCTTTCCAGCTCAAAATATACCTGTCTTGGCTTCCTAATTAAAATAATATCTGAACAGTAGTCCCTGATACTCCACTTCCCAGTAAAAGACTTGTGAAAATTCACCACAAATTATGACAACTCCTTTGAATGTTAAGAAGGAATGATTGGCAATCCTATGTCCAAAATATCAGGACATTTTCTATTTACTATATGGCCAATGGAGAAGAATCAAGAAACATATTTGGTGACTGGCTTTGTTGCCTGGAACAGAACAAATCTGTGATAATTATGGAAGGTTGGAAGGCACTTTAATCTTCCCCACACCATCTCATTTTAGCTAAGAGACACTGGGTCTTTCAGAAGAGTAAGAATAAAACACTAGGAATCATGTTTTTACTGCATGGGCACTGCATTTTGAGGTAGCCTCACTTGTACAAGCACCTCTTTTTCACAACAAGGAAACACTGGGCAAGAAGGAGGGAGGGAGAGCAAGTCCATCTTAGAGAATGCAGTTCTCATAAACCAAGTGTCCCAGGCAGGGAGCGAGACGTGGAGAGTCGTGAGGGCAGAGCATCCTGGGGAGTTCAGTTTCCCCAACATGCCAAGGGGCTGAGGGACATTTAACCTCTTCACAATCTACATTCTGTTTTTTTTATCTACATAGCTGGCATTTTATCAAGCTTATGTAAAGAGCTAAGCAAACATTACTTCAATACGCCTCTTTCAACCAGACTGCTACCGGTAGTTCCTAAGCCCCTGTCATGTATAAACTCTAGAGCCACTGGTTCAGAGCAGCAAAAAGCCAAGCATAGGAGAACATCCTATCTCACTCCAGCAGAGGCTTATAAGATAAACACCAACTAGACCCTGGAAACTGATCAAGGAACTTTGTATAATCTCCAGCCATCCAGTTGTTTAGCTCAGAGAAGCTACAGTCCCAAATGAACAATGACAGCTGAGAGCCAGTTATACATTCTGAATGTTGAAAAACAGAAGGTCTGAATAGCTCTTTGTTTTTGTTTGAATTAAAACAAAAATGAAAACAAACAAAAAAAAATGGGGGCTATGAAAAAATGCTACACATAATCCTGAAAACTAAAAGAGGGAAGCATAGCTCTAACCATCTTTACTATGAAACCAAAATAAAATTTTAGAATAGCCATTGCTGTCCTCAGGGAGACAGAAGACATGAGCTCTTTGCAATAGTGTAGAAACCTTGTGCAAGTGGGTGAGATAAAAGAGGACGAAAAAATGCAAATGTAGGATTAAAATCTTCACTGGAGGAGGAAAACAAAATGTTAATTTGAGGGAACTAAAACAGTAATATCTCCATCATTTTAGATGCTGATTATAGAATGGAAAGGAACAAAACAAAATGAAAATAAAAAGAAAGAAAAGACAGTCACGGAGGACAGAGAAAAAGGTCTTTACTGTTTTAGGGGAAAAAATAAGCAATAATCAAATATACAATGGAAGAAAACATTCATCTTTGATTAAAGGACTGGGTCTAAGAATCCCAGAGGTGCAATGTTTTAAGGAGAATTAATGAAAATAGAAAGGTATGGAGAAATCATGGGAAACATGTAAAAAATGAAAGATGAGAAGAAAAAAAAAATGTAAGAAAAACCCAGCCAGGAAAGGTCATGTGAAACTTTCTGAAACATTTCTTTCTGAAATTGAATTGGAACTGGCTGAGATTTCTCTTCAGAACACTAAAGGGCACAAGGTAACTGTACTGGTTGATGTGTCCCCACCAAATTTAGGTCCACCTGGAACCTCAGAATATGACCTTATTTGCAAATGGGGACTCTGCAGATGTAATTTGTTGATATAAGGTCCTACCGGATTCCAGTAGGACTTAAATCCATGACTGATGTCTTTATAAGAGAAAAAGAGAGGGTCATTCAGATACAGAGACACAGAGAGAAGGTGATGTGATAACGGAGGCAGAGACTGGAGTGATGCAGTTACAAGCCAAAGGGAGCTAAGGACTGCTGCAACCCCAGAAACTAGAAGGGGCAAGGAAGGATTCTTCCCCAGGGCCCTCAGAGGGAAGATGGCCCTGCTACATCTTCATTTTGAACTTCTAGCCTCCAGAACTGTAAGAGAATAGAATTCGGTTGTCTTAAGTGACCCAGCCACCAGTTTGTGATAAACTCTTATAGCAGGCCTAGGAAACGAACACAGTAACAGTTCAAAATTTGTGAAGTTTTAAAGGAAAAAGGTGATGACTCAGACACTTAAAAGCAGATAAAGTTGTTTTTGTGAAAGCTATGAATCAGAGACATGCTCAGATATGTAATGATTAAGAAAAGATACCCTCATGTACAGCCTTAAAAACTTACCTGAAACTCCAGGACAAGGACACCTGCAACCATTGCTATTTATGATTGCTTTGGAGGTCATAGCCAATGCAATTACATATGAAGAAGAAAAAAGAGATTTGGATATAGGGAGATGAAGTCATTTACTGAAGACAACTTTATGCCTAAAAAGACTATTACTTTGTTTTTAAGTAAAGAAGCCCAGTAAAATACATAAACCCATTTTGTATACAAATTTAATTACTAAATCAATGTGTACTAAATGTTAATAGTGATTATTTGTAGGATTACATATGAATTTAATTTTCTTCTCTGTACTTTTCAGTATATTTCAAATTTTCTATAATGACTATGTATTCCCTTCATAATCAGAAAAATATATTAAAAAGTATATCAGCATCACATGCACATACACACACAAATACTATGAAGTAACATAAAAAATTCAAGAAAAAAAGAACTTATTAGATAGATTTTTGGCAAAGCTGATCTTCTGGCTGATTTGTGGATGTCTGGCAATGAGCTAAGTACTGCTGGGGATACAATAAGAAAAGCACCATAATCTCTGCCTACTAGGACAGGTAAGAAATGCCCACAAATAATGACAATGTAAAATATGGCAGGTACCATAGAGAAATGCAAACAATTGTAGGGTTCTATACAGTGAAAGATGACTTTCCCATAGGGGAATCAGATAAGGCTGCATGGAAAAAATGAGACTCAACAGAGGCATATTTTAAGAGGGCATTCTAGAATGATGAAAAGGTATAAGGAAGTCTCAGGCCTGGGCAATGTTGGGTAAAGGCCCGTTTGCTGGATCATGGGCCACACGAGTTAAGTAAGGCTCAGAAATAGGTTGGAGCAAGACTTCAGAAAGCCTTGAATGTCAAGCTAAAGACTGCCTACTTTATTTCATAAGCAAAAAAGAGATGCTGAAGGTTTGCTGTTGTTATTACAGCAGGAATTTGTTTGTCTGAATGCATAAAGATGACGTTGCCAGAGCTGTACATTAGGGAAAGTACTCTTTACAGCATTAAGGAAATCAAAGCTCCCAGGATTAGGTTAATTACATCTGAGGACATGGACAAACTAGATGTAATCTTATCAAGAATTTGTTAAATTGAATTTTTGAGAAGTCAGGGAGAGCAAGAGAAAGTGCCAGAAGCTCAGGGAAAGAGGAAAAGATACCAATGTCACAGAAAAGAAGGTCTACATAGAAGCAAACATCCCTGTTCTTTTCTTACTTGTATTTCTTCAAGAGTCTAAATAAGAAACACATAAGGAATTAAAAGTCACTTTTAAAATGTAAGCTTGTAAAAAATGCACACTACTCAGCCCACTCCAGATATGCCAAATCAGAACATGGGTTTTAAACAAACTGCTCAAGTGATTTTTATGCATAATCAAGTTTGAGGGGCACTGGAGCGGCCTGTAACAGCAGCAAGATCATGGATCTTTCAAGCAAATACAACCTATTGTGGATGGGGGTTGGGGGACACCCCCTACAACTTACCAGTTGTGTGACCTTGGACAAGTTAATTCACCTCTCTGAATCTCAGTGAACTCATCTGTAAGATGGGGATGATAACAGTACTCCCACCTCATTAGGTCATTGTGAAATGTAGTTTATACATGCAAAGCACTCAAAAGGCTGTCCAACACTGTCACGTACACAGTGACGTGAATAAAGAGCAACTGGCCGTGAAATCCATTGAGAATATAGAATAGAACCAATGGGATTTGGTAAGAGACCAGAACATGGCTCTGTGCGATTTCCTGGTTTCTGGAATCAGCAACTGAAAGGAAGATGGGGCCATTCACTCAGCGGTTTGGCACAAGAGAGACAGGGTGAGTTCAGCGTGGGGCATGTTGCAGTTTAGTCGCCTGTGGGTCATCCCACGAGAGACTGCCAGTGGGCATTTAGGCAAATGGGCCTATGCATAGAAATCTGTGGATAGAAATCTGGACTCAATATATGGATCTGGGAGGCACCAGTTTTAAGACAGGGAAAGATTACCCAGAAAGAGTTTGTAGAGTAAGAACAGTGCCTGAGGCAGAACCTGGAAGAGCACCAACATTTAAGGGCCAGGCAGAAAAGAAGGGATCCAAAAAAAAAAAAAAAAAAAATGCTGAGAAGGTAAAGAAGGGAGGCAGGAGGAAAACCCGACAGTATGGAGATGTCAAGAGAGGAGAAAGTTAACAAGCCTACAGAGTTGTCACGTAAGATACAGACTGACCTGCAATCCCAGCATCGCCTTGGGAGGCTAAGGTGGGAGGATCACTTGAGGCCAGGAGTCCGATATTAGCCTGGATAACATAGTGAGACCCCATCTATACAATCAATCAATCAATTCAAAATGTTAGGAAAAAAAAAAAAAAAAGGCAGAGTTGAGGAATGCCAACTGGATGTGGTAGCAAGGAGATCTTTGGTGACCTTGGCAAGAGCAGTTTCAGTGGAGCGCAAGGAAGGGAAGCATCAAACGGAGAAAGTAAGAAGGGAAACTGTGGAACCATTATGAGGAGCAAAAAGAGAATTTAGAGAATGGCTGAAATGTACTCCCAAAGTAATTAAAAGGCCTTCACATCTATTATGCACACACAGTTTGAGATTATATTTTAAAAGACTGCAACACTATGATAACTACAATAGACCAATTAAAAAGTTGAGGCCAAAAAGCATACAATCCTTTTCTTACACATAAAAGAACCCAAAGTAACTGCTTTAATTACATGGGTAAAATGTTCAACATAAAAATATTGCTTATAGCTCAACTAACAGTGGCAGTGTGACACCATGAGCCAGCCATTTATAGTAAGCCAATCATGGCAAGCCACGCTGGATTTTTTTGTATGACTTTCCCTAAATTTGATTAGTGAAATAAAAGGGAAGCAAATTTCAGAACCCACGGATGTTCCCCTCTTTAACAAACAGGGCCAAAAGCTGTTCTAACCTGTGGAATGGATATGTGCCCTAAGAAAACAGAAACTTGCCCTGAGACAGGAGAAAGCTGAAAGACAAGGGTTCCATCTTAAGGGCACCAAGAGAGAGGCTGATGAAGCCTCAAATTATCTTGGATCCTGCACCCCAGGGAAACTTGTTCCAAGTTGCCTGCCAAGGGGCAGTTAATAAGTTAAATAGGCTAGACTTTCCTCTGAGGGCCTAAAAGAAGACAGCTTTTTTTTTTTTTTTTTTTTTTTGAGAGTGAGTCTGCTCTGTCATCCAGCCTGAAGTGCAGTGGTGAGATCTCAGCTCACTGCAATCTCCGCCTCCCGGGTTCAAGTGATTCTCCCAACTCAGCCTCCTGAGTAGCTGGGACAATAGGCGCGTGCCACCGTGCCTGGCTAATTTTTGTATTTTTAGTAGAGACGGGGTTTTACTGTGTTAGCCAGGATGGTCTCGATCTCCTGACCTCATGATCTGCCCGCCTCGGCCTCTCAAAGTGCTGGGATTACAGGCGTGAGCCACCGCGCCTGGCCACAAAGAGAGCTCTTAAAGTCCACAGCCCATGTGGGGAAAGGTTGGCAAAAACACCGAATTCCTCTTCAACAGCCCCAAAGAGGTAAAAGAGTGGTTTTCAAACTCTATGCATGTTCATGACACATGAATACTACAATTTTGAGGGAAGGCCTGCATAAGTTCAGAAGAAAACATAGGTTCTGAAAAAAGCAACTTTGAGAAAAGAAAATATATTCTATTGCTAAGAGCAGTACATAAAGGTATATTACATTCTATATTTTAATCAAGTTTAAAATTTATTCCTGTTACAACAGATGATGCCTATTGCTGAGCCTGGTCTTGCTTATCTGAAAGTTGAGGCGGGCACATGACAAGCCATGATGCAGGGCAGAGAATGATCCGGTACAAGTAAGGTGTGCAAGGCAACGGCTGTTACCAAACAGACACCAAGAAAGTCTGCGTGTTTAGAAACGTAAGTGAATTTTGCCTCCTGAGTGTATGAAACCACAATCAAGGTAGAAAACTGCTCCACTCCATTTCCTTTGCTGAAGAGTTAACCAGGTAAGTGGTGTGTTCACAGTTTGTATTTCTGGTTATACGAAAAATAAACTATTATACATTGATCAAAATTTGGAAGTGTTTTTATGTACATCAGGGGACCATATCCCATCAGTTGAAGACTACTGGAGTCAAAGAACAGAGACTCCCAGGATACCAGCATAAGGCTGAGGAGCCTCAGATTGTGAGCCGAGCCAAGGTGGCTGCAGGAGAGCAGCACGGAGGTGCAGAGAGACTTGCCCTGAGGAGGAGAGCCTTGAGTGGCGCAGGAATGGGAGACTCCTGTGGCCTCTAGGGAGAGTATGAGGAAGTCAGGACTCAGAAAGGAGGGAGTGGGGTGCCTGTAACTCTGGTTTTGAAACTGGAGAGCATGCTGATGTCTGGTATCACTGAGGTGGCTCTTCCCAAGGTTGATTTTGTCTGGGAAAATTTGGAGAAGTTGTCTGGTATTCTTATTACAGCATGTGTTCAGCTGGTGGATTTGTTACAGTTTGTGCCCCAGCTATGCATGTCATTAACACAGCACTCGGAGCTCAAGATGGTCACCAAATGGCTGGTCAGGTGGTGGTAATTCTCCCCAAGTTTTGTTGATCCTAGAAAAATAGGTCATAAAATCATACTGTATCAAAAAGTAGGGTAGGGAGGAGACAAGCGTCAAAGCTATTCTACAAACCAAAATTCTGTCAATGGAGGACAGAAGGATTATGCTGTTAAGGGCTAGATACAGAAATACTTTCATGTTTATGCTCTACTTTATTTTTTAGAAAGGATTTAAAGGCAGCTTACTTACATGTATCTTACTTAAAGGATAAAATGAGACACTGAGCACACTCAGAACAAGGAAAACTCAAGTGTAGGTAAATAAACTGAAAACAAGAGAATGGGATGAGGATGTATGTTATAAAGTCCTTTAAGACTGTTAGAGGTAAGCCACAAAGGGAGTTCTGAGCTTCCTAGGAGCCAATGCAAAGAGGAAAAGCCCTTTCATTTACAGGATTCCCAATGCTTACAAGGTTAACAACAAACCAGCTTCTCAGGAGAAGCATGGCACTTTTTGGTCCTGAGAAAAATTTTTTCTCATAGGTCTTTTTAAAGGAGACTCTGTATATGACAAACATAAAATTCTTAGCAGCATCCTACAAGCAACCCACCACCAAGATCTGTCTGGCTGCTTCCCACTCTGTCCATTAATGCAGGTTAAAGGCATAATGCCATGGTACAAGTCAAGAAAAGCAAGTCTGAGAGGGGCCAACAAAGCTAGGCTGAGTGTTTGTGGCTAACTTATGGTTGGGCTTGATCTAGGAATTAAATTTAAACCATTTAAGGCATGGGCGTATCTTTGGGTAACTCCTTATGGACATTCTTAACAGCAAGGTTTTGTTAAGATTTGGACAAAAAACAGTTTGAAATTGTATGTTGGAATGGAAACCTAAAGCAGAGCTACTTTATGCTTTTGATTAAGGACAGCGGTATTTGTTCTAACGATCAACCTAATTTTCTTAGGAAACACTCTACACACAGCAGGGCTTTAAGAGCATGGGCTTGCAGGCGAAGAGATTAAGCGCAGGGGCTCTTGGAGGCAGACAGACCTGGGGTTAAATGTCACTCCCGCTCCTTCCTAGCTGTGGGACCGCTCTGATATCATCAGTTAAATGGGAATCCATTTAATATTCACAAATGTCTTCTGAGCATCCACAGTGTGTGGCCTAATCAAATAATGCCTACCTCATATGGTTTTTTGTGGGGATTAAATAAATAAATACATCTAAAGTATTCAACAGAGACTGGTACATGGTAAGCGTTGAATAAAATGTTAAAACGAATAACAAAAATAATAAAATAATAACCAGAATATAAGATTTCTGATTCCATTCTAATGTATAAAAAGTAACGATTACGGTCTCAAAATTCTACATCACAGAAAATGGTTACAATAATTTTGGCCTGAAAAAGTTTAAAAGTGAGCACTACCAATCACCAATAGGGGCAGTAAAAATATCAAAAAAGCACCAGCCATACATTTAAAACATGTTAACTTGTGGGTGAATGTTCTAAGATATATGTTGTATCTGGAGGTATCCACAAGAGTTGACTGGGAGGCCGAGGCAGGTGGATCACAAGGTCAGGAGATCGAGACTATCCTGGCCAACATGGTGAAACCTGTCTCTACTAAAAATACAAAAATTAGCCAAGTGTGGTGGTGTGTGCCTTTAGTCCCAGCTACTCAGGAGGCTGACGCAGGAGAATCACTTGAACCTGGGAGGCAGAGGTTGCAGTGAGCCGAGATTGAGCCACTGTACTCCAGCCTAGGGGACAGAGCAAGAAGACTCCTTCTCTCTCTCTCTCTCTCTCTCTCTCTCTCTCTCACACACACACACACACACACGGATAATGATTTTCTAGAGCTGTGACCATAGGACCTTCTCTCTCTCTCTCTCTCACACACACACACACACACACACACACACAAAAGGTTGACCTGCTATGTCAGACACAGATACAAACCAGATAAATTTTAAAGAACATCTGTCAAAATTATGATTTTAGCTATAGAATGCTGAAGTCTTGATATTTTGATGTTCCTGAGGGAAATATGCTGGTACCCTCACTAATCTCTCAGTTTGGTAATACTAGATAGAATATAATTTCTCCCATAAAATGCCTTTGAAAGCAAAAACCCTACTTAACCTCAAGTAGAGCACAAAACTGAGTTGTGTTAGGGATGCTGGACAGGCAGTTAAATCACTCATTAGCAAAGCATCGTCTTTCTGTACAACAGTCCCACAGGTATAATTCCAATCCATGCCTAAACAAAAATACAATTTACTACATATCAGACTCCAAGAGTCCTCAGTCAAAACCTCAAATGTTAAAATCTGCAGATGCCAATCAAGTTCATCATCAACCGTTCTTTTGGTAGTTATTAGACAGTATAGCCAGATACCTTTTGAGGCTACCCTAAGTTCATGACAACGAAATCACGCTATCTGTGTAGAGAAGCACTGATATATTTATTTCCTATATAGCAGGGGAGCATGCACGCAGTTCATCTAAATGCAGGTTTGAATCATTAAGAAACAAGCTTAAAAAGGAATGGACAATATACTACCCTGTTTTATCCTGACTTGAAATCACCAGCAGATCATTACTTACCCAGAAGTATTAAGATACGGGGTTTTATGAGAGTCAGCAGCTGGGCTGGGGAGGGGAGAGGTCTATATCCTGCCGATACCATTTATCATTGATACTGTATCAATTTCCTAGCCATCCAGTTTAAAGGCCAAAAAAAAGATCAATAAAAGCTACAAACAATCTTGTGCTTTTTCTGACAGATTTCAATATAAAGTGATGAAGAATGGTTGATGGTGTGATAGCTGTGTATTGCCCAGAATGCCGCCATGAGAGACAAGACTTGCAATTCATCAGGAAGAAAAATGGCATACGCTTTAGATGAAATGCACTGCGAGCTAATGAGTCTAAGTATATTGGTTGAGGGGGGAATCAAAGAGTCTTGTTTTCTCTTTCCTTTATTTATTTTTGATGAGTTAGGCCACTCTCTAATTTCAATCAAACTGGATCATTCACTCATTCAATCAATAGTAACTAAGTAGCTAATGCTAAGCATTGTGCTTGGTTCTAGAGATACAGTGGCAAATAAACATTATTCCTATTTTTTAGGGAGTTCATAATCTATACCTTTATTTATGGTATTTAAAAAAGTTCAGAGATAAGGGAGTCCATCAGCAGAGGAAGAAATTTTCACTAAGTGCCTTTAGTTTGAGCTTTTAAATTATCGCTATATGAAGGAATGTTAATGAACACATTTGGGAG